>NC_092336.1:551127575-551430606 GCF_046630445.1 Rutidosis leptorrhynchoides | reverse complement strand
ATTTTCATAAAGACTGTAATAAAAATTCTTTTGTATAAAATATTACTTGTGAAATTTTATTTTAACGGGTAGGTAATACCCGAGAAATACTTAAGTTCACATTAATATGTTACACTGTACATTTTCAATGATGTTTCGACAATTGTTAATTATACTCTCTCCTTTCATAGCAATATACATCATTTCACAAAGATCAAGACAACCATTTTCCATACCAATTCAATTACATATTCTAAATTTGACAGATCAAAATCCAAGTCAAGATTTAAGAAGTGTCATCAATCTTAAATTCCTACATCTTTTGAAACCATACTTTGAATTCAAAATGTTATTCATAAAACCGAGGAGAATATTATTCGTATCTTTCATAATTCGCGATGATTTCACCTCCACCATCATATACTAACGGATACAACCTGCGTTCAAACACTCCAATTCAAAATTCTTGAAAGCACCTCAGATTGAAAATCAACGAATCAGACTCGTTATATATGAGAATGCGGATGAAGCAGCCAAAGCTGTTGATGGTCTTAATAGTCAAAAGTTGATAATAAAGAAAAGTATGTTAGAAAAGAAATTTGGAACTGAAAAACGGATTGAGCAAACTAAGAAGGGGGCTGTTGACAAATCACAAAGACTAAACTCGTACCTAAAGAATTAGATTATTTCTGATGGAAATCTCAGAAGATATGCAATCTCTTTACGTATTCTAAATCCTTGCGGAAGAATTTTCTTCATCATCCTTTGATTTTAATTTTTTTTTTAAATTCTAAGATATCATCGTATCTTCCATTATAAATATCCTCAATATTTCTGAAAAATACCTCCATAACTATACTTGTCTGAAATTAATTATCTCTTCGCGTTATCTGTATTACATCATAACAGAAACTGTTTTAGTTTCAAAAATTTTGTAACATTCGAATTTAAATTCATTGATATTTTAGAGTAGTGTTGGAATGAAAGCATGCGTTAGTGTAATATAATGATGCCCGATCAACGTGATTATATTACAGTAAGTCATGCGGAAGTTCTAATGACACATGAGGAAGGTAGTACTTGATCAACATTACCCTCACCATGTACCATGTTACACGACTCTCTTATTTTACTTAACATCTGAACATACCAAGAATGTATTTTCTTGATAGTTCTATACTTTCCGTGATTCCGGAAGTTTGCTAATATAATCATGCCATTACATTTTTTCTGCTTATAATACTAGTTATGCTCATTTGAAATCCTACCTATCGTATTTCCGGAGAAATCTTTATCATTTCATTTGTATTTCTCAATAGTGATAAATTATCTATTTATTGAACTTGTGCTTATCATAAAACGGAACCCGACCCATTTAGGGTACTCGAAATACTCCATTCATCGATCTTATCATTTTCTTTGATAATGGTTATACTAACAATCGAATTCATTTAAAGAATTCAAGTTATATCATATTTCGTGATACGAAAATATCCTCGTTTTCGTTATCAACTTTCCTTAGCCAAATTTCGGGATGAAATTTCTTTTAACGGGTAGGTACTGTCATGACCCGAAAATTTCGGTCAAATTTAAACTCTGATAACTCCGATAAGATAAGCAAATTGATGTGTTGCATTAAAATATTTTTTTTCATACATTTAATTAACCCTTGGACTTTACCCTACGATTCACGAACAACCTATAATAAAAAAACTCGAACCCATCATGATTTATATATGATTTTACTTTCTTAAACGAAGACGTTTTATGATATAATAATTTCTTTTATTATAACCTCTTAATAAAATGATTTTGAATATAATTAGTTCTAGAAAACTAAATTTTATAATATTTATATATGAAATGATAAAAATTTACTATTAAACGATGATATTTCAAATTAAAATTTTTACGTATTAAGTCATTTTATTTTTATGATATAATTTTTGTAATTTTTTTAAGAAACAAAGTTAAATTAAAAATGTACAATTTGTAAAGCACAACGTACAACAACGTTTAGCTTAAATAGTTGAATTTAAATTAATTCATTTACTATTCATTAAATAGTAAATGAAACGAAATTAATTCATTTACTATTCACATGAAAGCGACATGATTAAAATTATTAATTATAAATTACATAATATACCCCTAAAGTATTTGAGAAATACGACTTTTTAAAAATTTACGATTCAAATTTGATTCTAAATTATAATTATATTATTATATTTTATTTCAATATTATTATATTATTATATTTAATATATTATTATAATTAAATTAATATTATATTATATATCTTTGTTCAGTCAAAAACTAGGAAAACACATATTACGCGTACAAACTTTATAAACGAACCTTTTTACGACTAATTTTATAAAGCTTAAGACCAAGACAGATATATATATATATATATATATATATATATTCAAATATATATATTCAAATATAAAAAGTGGAATTTTTATCCATATTTTTACCCGTCAATTATTAGCAATAGAGTACAAAATACCGGTCTGTGAAAACTGTCGGTAGAATGAGACAAAGGCGGCTACTTTAATTCACACATTTTTTTAATTATTATTATATTATTACTTTATTGTATTATTATATTATATTTATATTATTATATTATTATATTTTATTTCAAAATTATTGTATTATTATTTTATTAATCTATATATATGAATGATTGATAATGCTAAAAACGAACATATATTTCATAGCATTATTCCTCAAGAAAGACAAGCTTTTAGTTATAATTGTCCTATTTACAAGTGATATTCGCTTAAATAATAAAAGGTGAAGACAAAAGACAGATTTGACGAATTGAAGACGCAAACGACCAAAAAGCTCAAAAGTACAAAATACAATCCAAGAGGTTCCAATTATTGATAAGAAACGTCTCGAAATTACAATAGTACAAGATTCAAAACGCAAAGTACAAAATATAAAATTGTACGCAAGGACGTTCGAAAATCCGGAACCGGGACCGGAGTCAACTCTCAACGCTAGACGCAACGGACTAAAAATTACAAGTCAACTATGCACATAAATATAATATAATATTTAAATAATTATTATAATTATTTAATATATTATATTATTTATAAAACCGTCGGCAGAAGAAAATAACCAAATATGAGCTTCCCCAGCTGGCCATGCGATCGCATGGCCTGGAAGGCATAAATCCATGCGATCGCATGAGCCCCAGTTCCAGCCCACATGCCTATAAAAATCGAGCTTTGGTGCACCAAAAAGATAATCCATCTTTCTCCCTTCTCTCATATATACGTAAAATATATATATAATTTATATTTTAATTTTAATTTTAATTTTAATCCTAATAACAAGGGTATGTTAGCGAATATTGTAAGGGTGTAAGTCGAAATTCTGTCCGTGTAACGCTACGCTATTTTTAATTATTGTAAGTTATGTTCAACCTTTTTACATTAATGCCTCGTAGCTAAGTTATTATTATGCTTATTTAAAACGAAGTAATCATGATGTTGGGCTAATTACTAAAATTGGGTAATTGGGCTTTGTACCATAATTGGGGTTTGGACAAAAGAACGACACTTGTGGAAATTAGACTATGGGCTATTAATGGGCTTTATATTTGTTTAACTAAATGATAGTTTGTTAATGTTAATATAAAGATTTACAATTGGGCGTCCCTATAAATTACCATATACACTCAATCGGACACGATGGGCGGGGTATTTATATGTACGAATAATCGTTCATTTAACCGGACACGGGAATGGATTAATAGCCACTAGAATAATTAAAACAGGGGTGAAATTATGTACAAGGACACTTGGTATAATTGATAACAAAATATTAAAACCTTGGGTTACACTCAGTCGACATCCTGGTGTAATTATTAAACAAAGTATTAAAATCTTGTTACAGTTTAAGTCCCCAATTAGTTGGAATATTTAACTTCGGGTATAAGGATAATTTGACGAGGACACTCGCACTTTATATTTATGACTGATGGACTGTTATGGACAAAAACCAGACGGACATATTAAATAATCCAGGACAAAGGACAATTAACCCATGGGCATAAAACTAAAATCAACACGTCAAACATCATGATTACGGAAGTTTAAATAAGCATAATTCTTTTATTTCATATTTAATTTCCTTTATTTTATATTTAATTGCACTTCTAATTATCGCATTTTTATTGTTATTGTATTTAATTGTACTTTTAATTATCGTACTTTTTAATTATCGCAAGTTTATTTTATCGCACTTTTATTATTCGCAATTTCATTATCGATATTTACTTTATGCTTTAATTTAAGTCTTGTATTTATTTTTAATATTTTACATTTGGTTTTAACTGCGACTAAAGTTTTAAAATCGACAAACCGGTCATTAAACGGTAAAAACCCCCCTTTATAATAATAATATTACTTATATATATATATATATATATATATATATATATATATATATATATATATATATATATATATATATATATATATATATATATATATATATATTTGTATTTTTATAAAAGTAAACTAATATAGCGTTAAGCTTTGTTTAAAAAGATTCCCTGTGGAACGAACCGGACTTACTAAAAACTACACTACTGTACGATTAGGTACACTGCCTATAAGTGTTGTAGCAAGGTTTAAGTATATCCATTCTATAAATAAATAAATATCTTGTGTAAAATTGTATCGTATTTAATAGTATTTCCTGCAAAAATATAAGCTATTTCGTATACCACGCTAAGACATCAAGTATTTTTGGCGCAGCTGCAGGGGAATCATCTTAAACGCCGGAAGCGCAACGCTAATATAAAAAAAAAAGATTTTTAGTTTACTTTTATTAAAATTCGTTTTTATAAAAATACGTTTTAAATATTCGAAAATATAAAAAGAAAAACAAAAATATAAATATTTTTAGGAGTTTGATAAATATTTAAGTTTTATAAAGTTTCTTTATTTCCATTTTTTTTTTAGTTTGTAAAAATATAAGTTTTATTTAAATATATTTTCTATTTTACAAAAAAAAAATAATAATTAATTCGGCCTGTACTGTAGCAGCCCACTCTATGGCCCGAAACCCTAGCCCATGCGATCGCATGGCTGGGCAACTGAGGACTCATGCGATCGCATGAGCCCTGCTGACACGCCAACTGTAGCCCTGAATCAGCATTAATTACGGGTATTATTTATTATTATAATTATGAAACCCTATTTAGTTTTATATTTAATATTAATTAAGTTTAGTTTTATTATTTAATTTATATATTTAGTTTAATTAAATTTTAAAATTAATATTTTTATGAAAATTATACTTTTTACAATTTTTAGTATATTTTTATATTTTGTACTCTTTTAGCGTAATTTTTGTATTTTTCGCTCGTATTTAGTTTTAAGTCATAGTTTTTGCCATATTTATTTTTATTTCTAGATTTTTAGGATTTGCCGTAGAATTCCTTAAGTGCTTTTTCTGTAGACTAAGATTTAGGTACTTTAGAATTTTGCGACGCCTTTTTAAGTTTTAGTTTCTTTTTAAGTTATTTCCATTTGGGATTTTGTTTTTCTTGTAAGCTTTAATATTTTTAGACGACTTTTACCTATGTATCAATTATCATTCCAATTAGTAATTTCAATTTGCGATTATAATTTTAAGTTAGTTGTAGTAATAAGGTTAGGTTAGTCAGGTATTTTTAAGTTTTATAAGTTTCTTTTATTTTTCCGTCACCTTTTATTTTTCAACCATTTTTCTTTTTCGACCTTTTTCGACGAACTCTTTTTCTTTCTTATTTCTCGCTATTCTAGTTTTAGGACATAGATTTTTATTCTACTTTTTATCTAAATTTCTTAAAATTACGAAAATTTATTTTGAGTGGTTAAATTAATAGACATCAAAATTTTCTGGTTCGTATTAATAGTTGGATTTGTACGTGGACCGGGTTATTGGAGCCAAACAGTCCTCAATTATATTGAGACCAAACGAATCATGCCCCTCTGCTGCATCTTTTGGCTATTCGAAACGTGGGCAAAATCAGAAAAGTCTATTGATTGGATAACTTATTATAATTTTTCTTTCCTTTTTAAAACTAATAGGATATTCAGTGAATGCACCGAGCAAGACGTTCACCACCTTTTGTACGTTCACCACCTGTAACTAGATCAAGACATTTAGCAAATATAACCGCCGTTGATTTTTCTTTAGAATCGTCATCCAGTCGACCAAGTACTTCAGTTCAAATTTCCGATAATCCATTTTTTGAACCCGACCTCACAATTGAGAATCCGGAGAATATTCAGGAACGGTTCGTAGATCCTGAACCACTAAACTTTCCTCCGGAACCACCAATCATTCAAATAGAGATTGTTGAGGAACGAACCATTAAATCAGAATCCTCTAGTGATTCCGATTCAACAAATTCAATTATGGAGAATCTGGAACCTTTAAGTATGGAAGACCGAATGAGAGCTAAACGCACTGGCCAAGGTCACGCAATTACTCATCCAGACATTAATGCGCCAGATTATGAAATCAAAGGACAAATTCTACACATGGTGACTAATCAACGCCAATTTAGTGGTGCGCCGAAGGAAGATCCAAATGAACATTTACGTACCTTTAATAGAATCTGCACACTATTTAAAATCCGAGAAGTGGAGGATGAACTGATATATCTCATGTTATTTCCCTGGACTTTAAAGGGAGAAGCCAAAGATTGGTTGGAATCGTTACCTGAAGGGGCGATTGATACATGGGATGTTTTAGTTGACAAATTTCTTAAACAATTCTTTCCTGCATCTAAAGCCGTAAGACTTCAAGCAGAAATTGTTACGTTTACACAGAAGCCAAATGAAACTCTATATGAGGCATGGACAAGATATGGAAAGTTGTTAAGAGGATGTCCGCAACATGGTTTAGACACCTGTCAAATAGTACAAATATTCTACCAAGGATGCGACATCACTACAAGGAAAGACATAGATATAGCAGCTGGTGGTTCTATTATGAAGAAAACCGAAACTGATGCTTACAAAATTATTGATAACACTACTTCCCACTCACATGAGTGGCACCAAGAAAAAGATATCATTAGATCATCTAAAGCAGCTAGAGCCGATTCTAGCCATGACTTAGATTCCATTTCCGCAAAGATAGATGCTGTGGAGAGACGAATGGAAAAGATGACTAAAGATATTCACTCAATACGAATTAGTTGTGAGCAGTGTGGAGGACCACATTTGACAAAAGATTGTCTCAGTATTGAATTAACAATGGAACAAAGAGAGAATATTTCATACATAAACCAAAGGCCCGGAAATAATTATCAGAATAATTATCAACCGCCAAGACCGATTTACAATCAAAACCAGAATTATAACAGAAATATTCCATACAACAACCAACAAGGTCCTAACAATCAACAAGTATCCAATAATACTTACAATCAGCAAAGACCGAATTTTCAAAACAAACCACCACAACAAACTGATGATAAAAAGCCGAATTTAGAAGATATGATGACGAAGCTAGTTGAAACTCAAACGCAGTTTTTCACATCTCAGAAACAAACTAATGAACAAATTGCTCAAGCATTTAGAAATCAACAAGCTTCTATTCAAAATCTGGAACAAGAAGTAAGTAACCTAGCAAGGTTAATAGGTGAAAGAAAACCGGGAAGTCTACCTAGTGATACAAATGCTAACCACCGGAATGAAACAGCTAAAGCCATTACCACAAGAAGTGGTACAACACTTAAACCACCTGAAATACCTGTAACTTCTGATAAAGCTATTCCTACTCCACAAGAACCACAACCTGATCAAGATAAGGAAAAAGAATCGGTAGTTGAAAAGGTTAATGAAGATAACACAGTTAAGGATAAACCTTATGTTAAACCATACCAACCACCACTTCCTTACCCGAGTAAAATGAAGAAAGAGAAACTTGAAGCCGAGCAATCCAAATTTTTGGATATGTTTAAACAGATAAATGTAAATCTTCCTTTCATTGATGTGATTTCAGGAATGCCTAGATATGCTAAATTCTTGAAAGATCTAATCTCAAATAAAAAGAAAATGGAAGAACTCTCGGCTGTTACTATGAATGCTAATTGTTCAGCAGTGCTGTTGAATAAGATACCAGAAAAACTATCTGATCCAGGAAGTTTCACAATTCCATGTTTTCTGGGTAGTCTTAGTTCAATAGAAGCATTGGCAGACTTAGGTGCTAGTATAAATCTAATGCCGTATTCACTATACACTAAACTAGACCTTGGAGAATTGAAACCAACCAGAATAAGCATACAACTAGCCGATAGATCAATAAAATATCCTAGAGGGATAATGGAGAACATGCTAGTTAAAGTTGGTACTTTAGTATTTCCAGTAGATTTTATTGTTTTGGACATGGAAGAAGATTCTCAAGTTCCTCTCATATTAGGAAGACCATTCTTAAACACGGCTAAAGCAATGATAGACGTGTTCGGTAAGAAACTGACCCTAAGTATAGAGGATGAGAGTGTTACCTTTTCATTTGATAGAGCAATGCAACAACCACAATCTGCAGATGATACATGTTATTATATTCAAACTATAGATGCACATGCAGAATTATTAGAAGAATTTCCAGAATTACAAGGAACAGGAGAATGTTCTTTAGGAGAAGGTAATGAACCAATTGATGAAGCTGAAATGTTAGCTACACTTATAGCTAATGGATATGAACCAACAACAGAAGAAATTCAAATGCTAAAAGAAGAAGACAGATATCGATATAAATCATCGATAGAAGAACCACCGAAATTAGAGTTAAAGCCACTTCCAAACCATTTGGAATACGCTTATTTACATGGTGAATCTGAATTACCTGTAATAATATCGTCTTCTCTTACTGAAAATGAGAAATCACAACTCATTTCTGTGTTGAAAGCTCATAAACCAGCCATTGCATGGAAGATTCATGATATTAAAGGAATAAGTCCTTCGTATTGCACACATAAAATCCTTATGGAAGAAGGTCATAAAACGTATGTGCAACGCCAACGAAGACTAAATCCTAATATGCAAGATGTAGTTAAGAAAGAGATTATTAAACTGCTAGATGCAGGTCTAATTTATCCAATCTCTGATAGTCCATGGGTAAGCCCAGTTCAATGCGTGCCTAAGAAGGGTGGCATGACTGTCATTACAAATGAGAAAAATGAGCTTATTCCTACTAGAACCGTAACAGGATGGCGTGTGTGTATTGATTATAGAAAATTAAATGACGCCACCAGAAAAGATCACTTTCCCTTACCTTTCATAGATCAAATGTTGGAAAGATTAGCCGGAAATAGTTACTATTGTTTTCTAGATGGATTTTTCGGATATTTTCAAATTCCAATAGCACCCGAGGACCAAGAGAAAACCACATTCACGTGCCCTTATGGTACTTTTGCTTACAAACGCATGCCATTTGGACTTTGCAACGCCCCTGCAACCTTTCAAAGGTGTATGATGGCGATTTTTCACGACATGATAGAAGAATGCATGGAAGTTTTCATGGATGACTTTTCAGTCTTCGGTGATACATTTGAATCATGTCTAGTTAATCTGGAACGAATGCTTCTTAGATGCGAACAATCAAATCTAGTACTTAATTGGGAGAAATGCCATTTCATGGTTAAAGAAGGCATCGTTCTTGGACATAAAATTTCAAAAGAAGGAATTGAAGTGGATAGAGCTAAAGTAGATGTAATTGCTAAACTTCCACATCCCACCAATGTTAGAGGAGTTAGGAGTTTTCTAGGGCATGCCGGTTTTTACCGACGTTTCATAAAAGATTTTTCTAAAATTGCCACTCCTATGAATAAACTCCTAGAAAAGGATGTTCCATTCATCTTTTCAGATGAGTGTATCAAATCTTTTAATATTCTTAAAGAGAAACTCACTAATGCACCGATCATGATAACACCAAATTGGAATCTACCATTTGAACTAATGTGCGATGCAAGTGATTTTGCAATGGGAGCCGTTTTAGGACAAAGGATTGAAAAACAATTTCAACCAATATATTATGCTAGTAAGACATTACAAGGAGCACAAACGAACTATACAACTACTGAAAAAGAACTCCTTGCTATTGTCTTTGCTTTTGACAAATTTCGATCATATCTCGTTCTAGCAAAAACGGTGGTCTATACCGACCATTCTGCTCTTAGATACCTATTTTCAAAACAAGATGCTAAACCAAGATTAATCCGTTGGATCTTACTCTTACAAGAGTTTGATATTGAAATCCGAGATAAAAGAGGAGCAGAAAATCTCGCCGCTGATCATCTTTCTCGTCTTGAAAATCCCGAATTAGAAGTTCTAAATGAATCAGCCATACAAGACAACTTTCCTGATGAATATCTATTGAAGATAGATTATAAAGAAATCCCATGGTTTGCAGACTATGCAAATTATTTAGTATGTGGATTCCTTGAAAAAGGATTATCGTACCAAAGACGAAAGAAATTCTTCAGTGATATAAAACACTATTTCTGGGAAGATCCACATCTGTTTAAAAGTTGTCCCGATGGAATAATCCGCAGATGTGTATTTGGAGATGAAGCTAGTAAAATTTTAAACCATTGTCACACAGGACCAACAGGAGGGCATTATGGGCCTCAACTAACAGCAAGAAAAGTTTATGATGCTGGATTCTATTGGCCTACAATTTACAAAGACGCACACCTACTTTGCAAATCCTGTGATGCATGTCAAAGGGCCTGAAAAATAAGTCAACGTGATGAAATGCCACAAAATGTCATCCAAGTATGTGAAGTATTTGACATTTGGGGTATTGGCTTTATGGGTCCATTTCCAAAATCTCATAATAATCTATATATACTCGTAGCCATTGATTATGTATCTAAATGGGCGGAAGCACAAGCTCTCCCAACTAACGATGCACGAGTTGTAGTCAACTTTTTAAAACGTCTTTTTGCAAGGTTTGGAACACCGAAAGCTTTAATAAGTGATCGGGGTACTCATTTCTGTAATAATCAACTTGAGAAAGTTCTTAAAAGATATGGAGTAATTCATAAAATCTCCACCGCATATCATCCACAAACAAATGGACAAGTTGAAAATACCAACCGAGCTTTAAAACGTATTCTAGAGAAAACTGTAGGATCAAATCCAAAGGAATGGTCCATTAAATTGGAGGATGCACTCTGGGCTTTTAGAACAGCCTACAAAACTCCAATTGGAACCACACCTTTTAGACTTGTTTATGGAAAAGCATGTCATCTTCCAGTAGAAATTGAACACAAAGCATTTTGGGCTTTGAAAACATGTAATCTTGATTTACATGAAGCTGGACGTCTACGATTAAGTCAACTAAACGAATTAGAAGAATTAAGACATGAAGCATACGAAAATTCGTTAATCTATAAGGAAAGAACGAAGAAATGGCATGATAAAAGAATCAGAAGTTCAAAAGAATTTAAAGAAGGAGACAGAGTTCTTCTTTTCAATTCAAGATTCAAACTATTTCCTGGAAAATTGAAATCAAGATGGTCTGGACCATTCATAGTCAAAAGAGTTTTCCCATACGGAACGATAGAATTAATAAATTCAAATGGGATGGAATTTAAAGTTAATGGTCACAGAGTTAAACATTACATACATGGTCCGATGGAAGTCGACAACGAAGCTAATCACAATTTCGACACCACAGCTAACTAAGTGTGGGGAGAATCAAGTCTTTAAAGGATAATATGTATTTCTGTTAGAGTTAGATTGTCTGTTTTCGTGTAGATTTCGAAAATGGAACACGAATGATCTTTCCCTAGCAAACCCTAAAGAACTAGTCTTCTCCCCCCATTCTGAATTTTAATTTTTTTTTTAGGTTTTTACAAAATGAAGACTGCCTGTGAACTAAACCATGGTCTAATGCTACACGCTTTGATTACTAAACGTAATAATGACATACTACCGAGTGAATTAGTATCAGTAATCAGAGAAAGAATGGACGGAGTTAGAAAAGAATCCAGATGCGAAGATAATAAGTTACAATTTGGTAAAGGAAAATCAAAATCCGCAGCAAAAAGAAGAGCACGACACCTAGAAAGATGTCACAAATGCGGAAAATGGTCACATGAAGGTAAATGTTCAAATAATCAAACCTATTCAAATACCGAATTTGTTACTTTATGCAGAGACGGACCGTTCATATGTTTAGAAGAAAAGACACTGAACGCTCGAGGTTACGCCTATGTAGCTATGGAAAACCAATTAAACCGACTATCTTATGAATGGGATAGATCATATAACTAAGAAATCTATTTCACAGGTATGTTTGTATAGTTTTTATTTTTATTTTTATTTTTAACCTTTTGATAATAAACGCTAATTTGTTCGCTAAAAAGTATTAAATTGGTATTGAATAAAATTAGGTTTGGCGACCGAAATTATTGATATCATTCAAAAATTTATTACATCACTGCGAAATTTAACGTTTATTCTTAAGGTATAAATATCTTTAATCAATCAATCAAAAGTATTTCAAAAATTCGTCATCAGTTAAATTAGGTCTTGAAACCGAAATTACTTTACCGAAAAGAGGGGCGCATATTTTTGATAATATTTGATTGATTAAAGTGGGATAAAAAGCCAAAAAGATTTTTAATTTTATTTTTACCATGTTTTTAAAATTAATATTTAAATCTTAAATTAATATTGTAAACTTTGCAAAAACAATATTTTTAAAATTGTAAATATTTGAATTTTTAAATTAAGTTTGGTGTGAATTTCTAATTTTTAAAATATGAATTTTTAATTTTATGCATTTCAAATTTTAAGTTTGGTGTGAATTTTTAATATTAATTTTGAATTTTATATTTAAGTTGTGTGAAAAAAAAAAAATTTACTTTATCTCATTAAGTTAAAAATATGATTTTTAAAATTCTTCGTAAGTTGAAGACTAGGTCTTTGAACCGAAATTGCTTTACCCGAGGAAGGGACGAGAACTTTTATTATCATTATTTTTAATCTTATTGAATTAAAGTATGCCAAAAACATTAAAAAAAACCCAAAAATCTTTACTTTTAAAAACCGCGCTTTGATTTGACAAATTTTAAAATTTTGTCGAGGGACAGACTAGGACAACAATCCGAAACGCCCTCGCTCCTAAAGGAAAACAAAATTTTTAAAATTTAATTAATTATAAGTTTTAAGGTTTTATTAAAAAAAAAAAAAAAAAAAAAAGCTGAAAACACTGTAGCCGGCACCCCATGCGATCGCATGGGGTTTACACACCAACCTCATGCGATCGCATGAGGCTGGAAAACTGGCCAGATCAAAAACTCTCAGCGAGTCTGCTTCTACACCACAACACACACACACATACCCGAAAATACTCCCAAATATTCACCAAAATTCACCGTAATTCGTCATTTTTCTTGCTCTAATCATGCCTAGATTCTCATTCTTCAGCAAATTGGTAAAAATTACACTCCTAAACTCTATAAATTCCTAGTTTTTGTGATAATTACCAATTTTTTACCTAATGCAATTTTGTTAATTTCTAGTGTAATTAGTGTTAAATTGTTAGTATTTTATGCATGTATAACCTAGATTGATGCTATTTAACATGATTTGAAGCCAAAAACTTCAAAATTTTTAGAAATCTAGGGTTTGTGTTCTTGAGCAATTTGGGGCTTTTTGATATAAACAGGTTATGGCCGATTTTTGTCATGAATTATTGCTAAATTGAGTAGTGTAACATGTTTAGATAGTTAAATGATCCAAACAATGATCCTAAACATGATTTTTGGAGATTAAAGTGGACTTTTTAAGTCCAAAATTCATGAACTTGATTTATTTGATATATTTGCCATTTGAGACTTGTTAAATTATTAGTAATGAATATTTTGACATGTTATTTGAGTTAAATGCTTATAAATTTTGTATACATTTTCATATGTGCTTATTTGAAAAATGTAGAATTGTGAAAAATTGTGAAAATGTGTATAAGTTTAATTTTGATTTAACATGTTATAGTGATTGTTTTAAGTTGTTATTTTGATAACACTAATGCATATTTGGATGCACAAATTTTGTGTTTAATGTATTTTACAGAGAGCCGACACTGGAGGTTCAGGAGCATCATCATCTAGACGACCAGCACCAGAACCAGAACCAGAAATGCAACACGAACAAGAACCGCAACAGGAACAACAACAGCCTGATCAGCACATACCTTATTATGATCCGGTACAGTTTGTTGACGAATTCATAGTATTCCCAATGAGGCCGCCAGTAGAATTCCCAACGATTCCTGAGCACACTCTACATCCTAATCTGAGATTTGATAGAAGATGGAGAGATTACGAGACATATCAAAGGAACAAATTCAAATTGGTAACAAAAAATGTAGAGGTGCCAAGGGTAATTGATTGGGCCCCTTTGGAAACGGTCCATCTAGCTGACCGTGTTAGACAGCTTTTAGTTCAAAGGTATGGCAGTTCTTCTTTTACAGATTGGAAACGTCTTTTCACCATTCGTAGACCTGTATATAAGGAATGGTGTGTTGAGTTGATGAGTACTGTATCACTTGATACAAATATAGTTAGAATAGATGATAGAAGATTTCTTAGGTTTATCCTTGGCGGTAGGATGTACAGAATGTCCATGCTGGACATGGCCAGGGCCTTACAGATATATACTCCTGGTGAGTTGCTATTACGCGATTGTACAAACTTGATTCATTATGGTGAACGGGTAGATAGTAACTTTGACGCTGACGCCATTTGGAGGCGTATGTCACATTTTGATGTTTTTACACGAGCAGGAGGACACTCCTATACACATATTGACAGAGCCGAGCTTCGTATTATTCATAGATTTTTGGCTAACTCGATTACACAAAGAGGTCATAATAAAGAAAAAATTACCTTATATGATTTATTCTACCTAAAGTGTATTCGGGATCCTAGAAGCTTTGTCAATATCCCTTACTGTGTTGCTTTTTATTTATCTAAAATGGTAGAGGGAATGCAGGACGGGAGTATAATAGGAGGAGGTATTTTTGTTACTCTCATTGGAGAGTATTTAGGTGTTGATAGGAACCAAGGGGGTCCATTACAGATTTGTAGAGAACAGGTTGAGCCCTTAGGATTGAAAGTTTATGTGGGTGCTAAGGTATTGAAAAGTAGACGTAACCAGGCAGTACCCTATGAGGGATCTCATCCTCAGGTAGAGAGAGGCTCAGACGAGGAAATGGAGGAGGCGGAAGACATTAGGGATGTCTTTCGAGATGCTATTCTTGACGTTCACGTTCGTATAGATGAGGAAGCAATGACGAACGCAGCAAGACATAGTATGTATGAGCAGTGGAACTCCGACCGAGTATACGAGGATTATAGGCGACGCCAACACGATAGTTGGTTAGTTCATCAGCACCAAATCATGAGCCAGCTATCATATCAGGTACCAAATAACTATGTACCTACTCGACCTGCTCATTTTCCGCCACATAGCCCCGATATCCGACCACCCTTTAACCGGTATGACTATAACCAAGCCTATCAGAACACCTATAACCAACAATGGAACCCACCCGATGAGATGAACTGGAACCCCTATCCAGACTGATTTAGTTCCATTTGGTTATTTTTATGATTATTATGTTTTTATCTTTTGACTTTTTCATGTTTAAACTTATGTTATTGGATAAATTTGTGTAATTTTTATTATTTTATTATTATTGTGTACTAATATTTCATATTTAGAATTTGAAAGTGGGATATTAAGTCCCATTTCAAATTGCCATGCATGATTATACTTGTATGTATGTATATTTTCGATTGTTCAAAACAGGGTAAAACAGCGCATTTTCAAAGACTGGCATTAAGTTCAGCAAAAGCTACTAATTTTGACGACAAGATGACAAATAAATGTGATGTAACAACAGACAAAATGAACAAATGCTATGCACCATTTATCATTCAGCAAACAAACGCCAATATATTTGGAAACTTTGGTAAAATTTAATCATTTCTACGCTAATCACCCTCAATAATTTAAATTGTACTGATTTCTTGCAAATGAGGGCATTGCAAGATCTTAAGTGTGGGATGTGACGACCCGGGAATTTTATACCAAATTTAAACTAAGTCTTTATATAATCTCGACACGATAAGCAAAGTCTGTAAGGTTGAGTCTTAAAACTTGTGAATTATTTTTATTCATTCAATTTGACCTTCGACTACTCCCGACGATTCACAAATCTATAAACGTAAATAGAAATGTACATATAATTAACTACATATATAAATAATCATATATTGTAAAATAAATATAACAGATAACTAATAAGTGGTTTATTTATTATGGAAGATAAATTAAAATAACTAAAATCTGTTACTAAATGATTTCGAACATAAATAGTCAATGATTAATAATGTATTAATTGTATAATGTTATACTTTGAGTGTAAATTGCTTTGATGTATATAATTAATACATATATCAAAGTATTGAATCTGGATACGTAAAACATAATTATATATAGTAATTTGAATATATATATATATATATATATATATATATATATATATATATATATATATATATATATATATATATATATGATACATAAACATGATAATTATTGTTAGTACTAATATTAAGATTTGTATATTTTTTTTTTCTAAAATAAAATATATATAAGATCTAAGTTGCAATATTAATGTTATTAATATTATTATAACTAGTATTATTATTAATTGTATCATTAATAAGATTATTATTATCATTAATTAAATTTATTAAAATCTGCATTATTGTTAATATTAATATTATTATTGTCTATTATTAGTAGACTTTATTAATAATTCTATTCTATTATTAATAATATTACGCATAAATATATTTGTAATTACCATATTATGAATTATTTACAAATAAACAGAATTATATATATAGGTTTATATGAATATGTATATATATACAAAATACAACTGTATATATATTATAAATGTTTAAACATATATATAGATATATATATAAATAACTAATTTAAATAAATATGTGTAATTGTTATATCAAAATCAATTTGTTATATGTTACTGTCCAACTGTGCTGCTCGTGACCCTTTGTCATCAAACAATCAGTTAAATTCTATTATTGGAACGTCCACATGAGGATTTATCAACTCTACAAGTCAACAACGGAAAGTAGAGGGAATTGGGAGCATATCATATTTTTTTTTTTTGTTCATCTGTACGCGTAATTTTTTTTTTCCTCTTAATTCAATTTCGCACCAAATAGAAAAATCCTTAAATGCTGTTTCGTTAGGAATCTCTTACTCAATATGGCTGCAAAATATCACGTTCCAATTTCTAATATCAAGCACGAATTTTCGAAGTCAAATTTTTTAAAACAAAAGTCAACAGTTCTTGTGAATTCAAATTCGTGATTTTGATGGTGTTTCAATTGTAATTGTTGACCAACGAGTATTTGTTGGATGATATGGAGCAAGTTTCATATAGGAATCATAGTGTAAGAGTGTTTAGATTTTCGATTTATAAATTTTTTTTTTTTACTGCAGCGACGAGCAGCTGCTTGTTTATATATATATATATATATTTTTTTATTTTTTATTTTTTCTTCTTTTCAATCCCATTTAACCCAGATAAAAGTTCCTACGATAGTTAATAAATTCTAAAACTAATTGTTACTTGGGATTGAAATTTGGTTGAATGGATACAAGCTTGAGGAAGAAGAAGATGATAAGTATGAGGATACATAATTCGGTTTATATAAATTTGGGGAGAAATTAAAACAGAAAAATCAAAGCAGTTCAATGGTATGGGAGAGTGTCGAGGTAGCATGTGGTCTCGAGTTCGAGACTAGGGGAGGGCTGTTTTCTTTTTGGAACCCTTTTGATATGAGGTAGTTTCATGTACTTTTATTTATTATTATTATTATTATTAATATTAGTAATTAGTAATGTTATTATCATGTATTAATATTAGTATTGATTGTTAGTACGATTATTGATAAATATTAGGAATGTTATAATTAGTATTACTATTATCAAGTATTAATATTTAGTATTATTACTATTATTAGTATTATGATGAAGACAATAAAAGTTACTATTATTTTTTATTAATGTTCGTATTAGTATCATTTTAGAAATTTTATCATCATTAATAAATAAAGAATCATTATTTAGTTTACCTTTAGTAATAAGATTGTTACAATTATTATTATTAAGTATTAATAACAAAATGTATTATATTTATAGTCTTTATTATTAAATTATTAAAAACTATTGATATTATCATTATCATGAGTTTTATTATTAAAAACGATCATTAATAACATTATTAACAGAATTTTAGATAATATTAGCATTTCATTGATATTAGTATTATCATTCGCATTATTCCAAATATTATCACTAACAATACTAAAAGAAAAGTTTTAACAAACCAATGATAGATATATATATATATATACATACAAATAAATTTAATATATATATATATATATATATATATATATATATATATATATATATATATATATATATATATATATATATATATATAATATAACAAAAATTAATATTTTATATGTGAAAATATATATTATTAATATAACAAGAATATAACTAATAAAATTATATATATGTGTTCGAGTACAAGGATATGTATTAATATATACACAAATGATATAGGTTCGTGAATCTGAGGCCAACCCTGCATTGTTCAATATAGTCATATGTATTTTTACTACAAAATACATTAGGTGAGTTTCATTTGCTCCCCTTTTACTCTTTACATTTTTGGGGCTGAGTATATATGCAAATGTTTTATTAACTGTTTTACAATAATTATATGCGTGAGTTTCATTTGCCCCTTTTACACTTTATGTTTTTGGGCTGAGAATACATGCAAATGCTTTATTAACTGTTTTACAATATTTATATGCATGAGTTTCATTTGCCTTTTTACCCTTTATATTTTTGGGCTGAGAATACATGCGCTACTTTTATAACTGTTTTACGAAATAGACACGAGTAAATCAAAACTAGATTATATGGTTGAATTATCGAAATCGAATATGCTCCTTTTTATTAAGTCTGGTAATCTAAGAATTAGGGAACAGACACCCTAATTGACGCGAACTCTAAAGATAGATCTATCGGGCCCAACAAGCCCCATCCAAAGTACCGAATGCTTTAGTACTTCGAAATTATATCATGTCCGAAGGAGGATCCCGGAATGATGGGGATATTCTTATATGCATATTTTGAATGTCGGTTACCAGGTGTTCAATCCATATGAATGATATTTTGTCTCTATGCATGGGACGTATGTTTATGAGAAATGGAAATATGAAATCTTGTGGTCTATTATATTATTGAAAATGATTATTTGTGTTAAACTAATGAACTCACCAACCTTTTGGTTGACACTTGAAAGCATGTTTATTCTCAGGTATAAAAGAAACATTCCGCTGTGCATTTGCTCATTTTAAAGACAGTACTTGGAGTCGATCATCGCAATGGAACCAGTTGTTGGTGACTTCGTCCAGATGGATTAGGATGGGTCCTTTCAGTTGGTATCAGAGCGGTGGTCTTAGTGAACCGGGTCTGCATTAGTGTGTCTAACTGATAAGTCGTTAGGATGCATTAGTGAGTCTGGACTTCGACCGTGTCTGCATGTCAAAAGTTTTGCTTATCACTTCGTGTCAAAAATTACCTGCTTATCATTCTTAGAGAATCACTTGCTTATCATTCTTAGTCTAGACACGTTTTACTGCATTGATTGCATGATTAGTGTATGGACAAAATTCATATCTTAGCATATCTGCTAATTCATATCTTAGCGTATATGTTATTATAAACTTTGCCTGACATTTTCTGTAGATTCCTCCGTAACTTATGGGATTTTAGTATTATATATGCATATGTAAATTATGTATTGCAGGGTACTAATCTACATCCTATAATATATTCCTTATCGAAAATCCTCCATCTGATTGTACAAGATGAATCCCTCAACCATTTCGAGTCCCTCAAATTTCGATAGCTATTCCGATAGTTATTCCGACAGCTATTCCGACATGGATATTCACCTAAGCTCCGAAAACGATGTCACCAGAATGATTTAATCAATCAGCCATCTCCAATTCATCTGATGCATTCGTAGTCGACTTAATTAATGGAAACGCGCAGGAGGCAATCCCTTCCACCAACCGGATTCACCTCTTGACAATGAACCTGAAGCTTTTACTGGCGAACCTGTTCAAGACACCATTTTCAGTCTCATTTCCAGGGTAACTCGACAAGATCATATTCTATCGACAATTCTGAACCTTATTCATCCGCTCGTTCTGACCGACAATCATCCTGGAGTAACAAGTCAACGAACTTCGCGCTTGAATAATAAATTCGAAGAATATGGTGCAAAATGTACCAGCTTCAGCAACATCACCAGCACCAATAGTACAATCAATAACAGCACCAGTACCATCAACAATCCATGCTTCAATATCATCATATGTACTTTGAGTATGATCTTCGTTCTACGTATCGTTCTACCTCATTTATCTTCGTTCGACATGGCGAATATGTAATCTCTAAAGTTTTAGAGATTATTTATTCTAGTTCTAACCGAAAAGCAAATGAGTTTAATATCATATTAACTCATTAAATCCATGAATACATCTGAAGAAAATATATATGTATATATGTTTTCATAAAGATTGTAATTAAAAATTCTCTTGTACAAACTGTTAATGGTGAAAATATTTTAACGGGTAGGTAATACCCGAGGACTATTTAAATTTCACATTAATAAGTTACATTGTACGTTTTTTGAATCTGCTTCAACAGTCATATACTATCCTACTTATATCCACCGATATACAAATCAGTTCACCCCAGAATAACCATATTCATCCAATTTCATATTTCGATTTATCAAAAATCAAGTGGCATAATGAAGGAAACATTTGACAAAATAAAATTTGTTAGAAACAAACAAATTAACTATGAGAAATTTTGTTAAGAATCCACGCTAACTGTTCCTAGCTAATTCTTCCTAGCTAACTGATTACATTTTATTTATCGCAATTTAATTATCGCAATTTACATTCTCGCAATTTTATTTATCGTCATTTAATTTTTGTTATTTACTTTACACACTTTATTTATCGTCATTTAAATTTCTGTTATTTATTTTTACACACTCTAAATATCGAGACATGTATCCAAGGTTTTGACATATCATATCGACACATCTATATATATTATTTGGAATCACCATAGACACTCTATATGCAGTAATGATCGAGTTCTCTATACAGGGTTGAGGTTGATTCTCAAATAATATATATACTTTGAGTTGTGATCGAGTCTGAGACGTATACGGGTCACGATACGTAATAATTAATTTGAATATTATATATTAAACTATATATGAATTATTGAATTGCTAACTGTGGACTATCAACTGTGGACTACCAACATTGGACAATTAAAATGAATTAAAATATTGACTATAACATATGAAACTAAACAATTCTTCAAGTTTGCCACTTGATTTCATCTTAAACCTCATTTGTATCTTGACGATTACAATATGCGTTCAAACCTTTCATGATTCTTGAAAACACCTCAATCGATAGGATGAACGAGCCACACTTCATCTACAGAAGAAAAGATTGATGCATATAGATATGCACTTACAATCACTCGAAACCTGAGTAAACGTTTAAAACGTAGCTATGCTAATTTCTTAGTGTTATTATTACCCAAAATAACTTTGCAATCCCTTTCCAAATTAGCAAATTTTGTCACGGCTCCAGCAAGTTAACTTTGACTTTTCATTTGAAACAACCTTATTATAACCTTGATTTATATGTGTACTCTTTTATTGTTACCGGGAAATCTTTTGTATTCCATCTTATTACCAGCAGACGTACCAACAACCTCGTTACTCCTTGGTTTAAATCTCTTTGACAAATCATTATATTTATTCATTGAAACCCTATCATATACTCATCCATATCTTGTAACGAGAACTGCCATACCAATTACCAGGAATCAGCAATCAGTACTTTGAAAACTCACATCATATCTACATCAACAATTATATGTATGACATTTATCTTTTAGAATTATGATCTCTCATTCTGAAATTCTGAAAAGCACTCAGTCACAAATCGGTACTATGAATGTTGAAAAAAGTTGAATGAAACAGCAGAAACCATAGACAACTGTAAACGACCTTAATCATCAAAAGTTTGATGATAAAGATTAGTATGTTGGAAAAGCTCAGAAAAGTTGGAACTGGAAAACGGATTGAGCTAACCACGAAGAAGACCAAGGACAAATACAAGGACCATACCATATATTCAAAGAATCTAGGTAATTCTGGATCCGATGAAACCTTCAACGAATATCTTGCTCCGTACTCATGTTAAAATCTTGCGGAAAATCTTCCTCATCAACCATCGAACTTAGAAATTCCAAAATATCATCATAAATATCTTCGATATTTCTGAAGATATTTTCATAATTATTCTTATCTGAAATCATTAATCTCTTCGTGATATCAGTGTTACATCATATAGAAACTGTTAGGTTCTATATTCTGTAAACTTTCGAGCTTAAAATATTAATGTTAATGAAGTAATGTTGGAAATTGATGCATGAGTTAGTATAATATAATGACACTTGATCAACGTGATTATATTATATTAAGTCATGTTGAGTTTCTAATGGAACGTGATGATTCACAGATCTTAACGTCATCATGTGCCATGTTACATAACTCTTTTATTCTACTTAACTTCTGAACATATCAAGAAAATGTATTCTTGATGGTTCTATCTTCTGTAATGTTGATAAATTTGAAAATCAAATCGTGCTATCACGTTCCACCCTGCTTAGAACATTATAATCATTCGAAACTCTATATCTACGAATTCTGGACCATTATTCGCTTGACTTGGAGTTGGGAAGAGAAAACAAGAGCATGGAGCTCCGGAAAATAAAGGAAAATAGAAAGCCGATCATAAACACAGGAATTACAAACCGTGCATATCAATGTTTATCGCAACATAAAGACACGGGAGAATTAAAAACATTATAACCCCAAGGGCGAAGTAGAAGAAAACAAATTCCTCCGGTGGTAGTTGGAAAAGGAGAATAACTGTTGCGATAATAAGGATAAGGACAAGGATTAAAACTGGATGAAGCATATTTACTGATGATTTGAAAGTATGAATTAAAATATAGAAATTGGAAGTGGTGGGAAGTAATAGAACGGAAGAAGTTCATTTATAGTGGAGATACCAGACGAAGCAATCAAGACAGATGATCATAGCATTTAATTGTAGAGATCTTATTTTCCATAAATCCCGAAGAATCAAATCTTTTAGATTTCGAAGATTTCCTTTTAAATCCCTTGAATTCCGGAATTCAAACAAGACAACGTCAAAAGTTAAGACGCGCCTTATTTTCTAAATTCAAACCTGACTACGTCAAAAGTTAAAAGCAAATCTTTGTTTCTCTTTCGGATTTTTAAAATTTTTATCTTTATACACTTGGTTACCATTAAAAATACTAGTAACGTAGTAGTTGTATTAGAATCTAGTGCTCTCTGATAATAAAGAACAGCCATAGTCTTATATACTGACTACCCAATTCTAGTAAAAAATTTTCAAAATTTTCAATTAAATGAACTCAAAATCATGTTTATACATATTTATGAACGATAAAACTAGGTGTTAACACCGAAATTATTGTAACCTCGGAAAGGACATAAATTGAGAAACAAACCAAAATGTTGAAATTCATTTAAAATGGAATAGAGGACGATAAAAAGGAAAATAAAAGCCAAGTGTGGGAAAATTTACCAAGTTATCTTAAACATATGTCACATATATCTGTAACAAATAACTGAAAATACTTTTGCTTTGGACTAAACTAAACCATTTTACCCGATGAAAGAAAAGAAGAGATGGATCTACACGATGAATCAATTCCATCATTAAAAGGAAGTAAAGTCTTCCGAAAAAGACACGCGCTTCTTGATTTAGGTCAAGAAGTTGTCGTCCAGACCAGCTGTAGGTTGACGAAAAATCTAGAAAAGTCATCACTAAAATCAGCAGGAAATCCACGGACCTCAGCATTAAACAGGGTCGCCAAGTGGTCAGATTTATCCTAACCATGAGAAGGATTTATCTCGTACAATGGGGGGGCACCATGCAAATTAGCTTGATAAGACTAATGAATCAGATCCCCAGAAAGGATAATCTCCTTAAAGATTAAAAATCAGCTTTTAAGCCTGATATTACTCAATCCTAGAGATTGACCTTAAAGATTGAGAATTCAAACTCATGGAATTCAATGATATCTAAACTCGAGCTTGAACGAGAAAATATTTTGATCAAGATTACAAACCGATTTGTTTTTTGAAAACCCATTTTCAATGCGTTCATTACCATTGAACGTAAAATCCTAGGAATTCACCTGGAATTAATTAGGTCACCTGAACCAAATCGGGTGTCAACCGTAAGAACGGTGGTTGCATAGTGGTCAAACACAGGACCTTGTGCCAGACCGAAAAATCATAAGGGTGAGCTTTACTATTGCTCCTACCAAGGATAGTAATTACATCCGACACGTTATAGACCATAATTAAAAGCATGTCAAGGGACATTGCCTTAACAGTTGCTTGTTCAACGCTTTCCTTTACAACCGGACGGTAGTTTATCGAAAGATAATATACGGGACAAGTATACTGGATGTGTTGCTTTCCTAATACAAGGTTAGCAAGTGGGTGACACAAAACCATAAGTTTTGAGCTAAAATTTTCAAATCTGAAACCCACTAAACCCACAAAAACATTTTGCAAACACCGGTGAAGGGTTATTCCGGAAAACTTATCTAGGGTAAAAGCTAGATTGAATTTTCAAAAGATCAAATATTTTCATAAAGATCCAATTTCCTTAAGGATCTACATTTTCATAGTCATGTGGGACTGTAAACCGCCTTTCAAATGTGCACTTTGCTTTGGAAACCGAAAGTAAATCGGCTATTTGATTGCAAGTGTCGTTGACCTAAACCCGAGGCAACTGTGGATGACACACCAAATGTAAAATATTAAAAATAAATACAAGACTTAAATTAAAGCATAAAGTAAATATCGATAATGAAATTGCGAATAATAAAAGTGCGATAAAATAAACTTGCGATAATTAAAAAGTACGATAATTAAAAGTACAATTAAATACAATAACAATAAAAATGCGATAAAAACCCCCCTTTATAATAATAATATTACTTATATATATATATATATTTGTATTTTTATAAAAGTAAACTAATATAGCGTTAAGCTTTGTTTAAAAAGATTCCCTGTGGAACGAACCGGACTTACTAAAAACTACACTACTGTACGATTAGGTACACTGCCTATAAGTGTTGTAGCAAGGTTTAAGTATATCCATTCTATAAATAAATAAATATCTTGTGTAAAATTGTATCGTATTTAATAGTATTTCCTGCAAAAATATAAGCTATTTCGTATACCACGCTAAGACATCAAGGAAATTGGATCCTTTCGGTTTACACTGCCTTTCGATTTACTTTCGGTTTCCAAAGCAAAGTGCACATTTGAAAGGCGGTTTACAGTCCCACATGACTATGAAAATGTAGATCCTTAAGGAAATTGGATCTTTATGAAAATATTTGATCTTTTGAAAATTCAATCTAGCTTTTACCCTAGATAAGTTTTTCGGAATAACCCTTCGCCGGTGTTTGCAAAATGTTTTTGTGGGTTTGGTGGGTTTCAGATTTGAAAATTTTAGCTCAAAACTTATGGTTTTGTGTCACCCACTTGCTAACCTTGTATTAGGAAAGCAACACGTCCAGTATACTTGTCCCGTATATTATCTTTCGATAAACTACCGTCCGGTTGTAAAGGAAAGCGTTGAACAAGCAACTGTTAAGGCAATGTCCCTTGACATGCTTTTAATTATGGTCTATAACGTGTCGGATGTAATTACTATCCTTGGTAGGAGCAATAGTAAAGCTCACCCTTATGATTTTTCGGTCTGGCACAAGGTCCTGTCTTTGACCACTATGCAACCACCGTTCTTACGGTTGACACCCGATTTGGTTCAGGTGACCTAATTAATTCCAGGTGAATTCCTAGGATTTTACGTTCAATGATAATGAACGCATTGAAAATGGGTTTTCAGAAAACAAATCGGTTTGTAATCTTGATCAAAATATTTTCTCGTTCAAGCTCGAGTTTAGATATCATTGAATTCCATGAGTTTGAATTCTCAATCTTTAAGGTCAATCTCTAGGATTGAGTAATATCAGGCTTAAAAGCTGATTTTTAATCTTTAAGGAGATTATCCTTTCTGGGGATCTGATTCATTAGTCTTATCAAGCTAATTTGCATGGTGCCCCCCCATTGTACGAGATAAATCCTTCTCATGGTTAGGATAAATCTGACCACTTGGCGACCCTGTTTAATGCTGAGGTCCGTGGATTTCCTGCTGATTTTAGTGATGACTTTTCTAGATTTTTCGTCAACCTACAGCTGGTCTGGACGACAACTTCTTGACCTAAATCAAGAAGCGAGTGTCTTTTTCGGAAGACTTTACTTCCTTTTAATGATGGAATTGATTCATCTTGTAGATCCATCTCTTCTTTTCTTTCATCGAGTAAAATGGTTTAGTTTAGTCCAAAGCAAAAGTATTTTCAGTTATTTGTTACAGATATATGTGACATATGTTTAAGATAACTTGGTAAATTTTCCCACACTTGGCTTTTATTTTCCTTTTTATCGTCCTCTATTCCATTTTAAATGAATTTCAACATTTTGGTTTGTTTCTCAATTTATGTCCTTTCCGAGGTTACAATAATTTCGGTGTTAACACCTAGTTTTATCGTTCATAAATATGTATAAACATGATTTTGAGTTCATTTAATTGAAAATTTTGAAAATTTTTTACTAGAATTGGGTAGTCAGTATATAAGACTAGGGCTGTTCTTTATTATCAGAGAGCACTAGATTCTAATACAACTACTACGTTACTAGTATTTTTAATGGTAACCAAGTGTATAAAGATAAAAATTTTAAAAATCCGAAAGAATTTAACCCCTTCCCACACTTAAGATCTTGCAATGCCCTCATTTGCAAGAAATCAGTACAATTTAAATTATTGAGGGTGATTAGCGTAGAAATGATTAAATTTTACCAAAGTTTCCAAATATATTGGCGTTTGTTTGCTGAATGATAAATGGTGCATAACATTTGTTCATTTCGTCTGTTGTTACATCACATTTATTTGTCATCTTGTCGTCAAATTAGTAGCTTTTGCTGAACTTAATGCCAGTCTTTGAAAATGCGCTGTTTTACCCTGTTTTGAACAATCGAAAATATACATACATACAAGTATAATCATGCATGGCAATTTGAAATGGGACTTAATATTCCACTTTCAAATTCTAAATATGAAATATTAGTACACAATAATAATAAAATAATAAAAATTACACAAATTTATCCAATAACATAAGTTTAAACATGAAAAAGTCAAAAGATAAAAACATAATAATCATAAAAATAACCAAATGGAACTAAATCAGTCTGGATAGGGGTTCCAGTTCATCTCATCGGGTGGGTTCCATTGTTGGTTATAGGTGTTCTGATAGGCTTGGTTATAGTCATACCGGTTAAAGGGTGGTCGGATATCGGGGCTATGTGGCGGAAAATGAGCAGGTCGAGTAGGTACATAGTTATTTGGTACCTGATATGATAGCTGGCTCATGATTTGGTGCTGATGAACTAACCAGCTATCGTGTTGGCATCGCCTATAATCCTCGTATACTCGCTCGGAGTTCCACTGCTCATACATACTATGTCTTGCTGCATTCGTCATTGCTTCCTCATCTATACGAACGTGGACGTCAAGAATAGCATCTCGAAAGACATCCCTAATGTCTTCCGCCTCCTCCATTTCCTCGTCTGAGCCTCTCTCTACCTGAGGATGAGATCCCTCATAGGGTACTGCCTGGTTACGTCTACTTTTCAATACCTTAGCACCCACATAAACTTTCAATCCTAAGGGCTCAACCTGTTCTCTACAAATCTGTAATGGACCCCCTTGGTTCCTATCAACACCTAAATACTCTCCAATGAGAGTAACAAAAATACCTCCTCCTATTATACTCCCGTCCTGCATTCCCTCTACCATTTTAGATAAATAAAAAGCAACACAGTAAGGGATATTGACAAAGCTTCTAGGATCCCGAATACACTTTAGGTAGAATAAATCATATAAGGTAATTTTTTCTTTATTATGACCTCTTTGTGTAATCGAGTTAGCCAAAAATCTATGAATAATACGAAGCTCGGCTCTGTCAATATGTGTATAGGAGTGTCCTCCTGCTCGTGTAAAAACATCAAAATGTGACATACGCCTCCAAATGGCGTCAGCGTCAAAGTTACTATCTACCCGTTCACCATAATGAATCAAGTTTGTACAATCGGGTAATAGCAACTCACCAGGAGTATATATCTGTAAGGCCCTGGTCATGTCCAGCATGGACATTCTGTACATCCTACCGCCAAGGATAAACCTAAGAAATCTTCTATCATCTATTCTAACTATATTTGTATCAAGTGATACAGTACTCATCAACTCAACACACCATTCCTTATATACAGGTCTACGAATGGTGAAAAGACGTTCCCAATCTGTAAAAGAAGAACTGCCATACCTTTGAACTAAAAGCTGTCTAACACGGTCAGCTAGATGGACCGTTTCCAAAGGGGCCCAATCAATTACCCTTGGCACCTCTACATTTTTTGTTACCAATTTGAATTTGTTCCTTTGATATGTCTCGTAATCTCTCCATCTTCTATCAAATCTCAGATTAGGATGTAGAGTGTGCTCAGGAATTGTTGGGAATTCTACTGGCGGCCTCATTGGGAATACTATGAATTCATCAACAAACTGTACCGGATCATAATAAGGTATGTGCTGATCAGGCTGTTGTTGTTCCTGTTGCGGTTCTTGTTCGTGTTGCATTTCTGGTTCTGGTGCTGGTCGTCTAGATGATGATGCTCCTGAACCTCCAGTGTCGGCTCTCTGTAAAATACATTAAACACAAAATTTGTGCATCCAAATATGCATTAGTGTTATCAAAATAACAACTTAAAACAATCACTATAACATGTTAAATCAAAATTAAACTTATACACATTTTCACAATTTTTCACAATTCTACATTTTTCAAATAAGCACATATGAAAATGTATACAAAATTCATAAGCATTTAACTCAAATAACATGTCAAAATATTCATTACTAATAATTTAACAAGTCTCAAATGGCAAATATATCAAATAAATCAAGTTCATGAATTTTGGACTTAAAAAGTCCACTTTAATCTCCAAAAATCATGTTTAGGATCATTGTTTGGATCATTTAACTATCTAAACATGTTACACTACTCAATTTAGCAATAATTCATGACAAAAATCGGCCATAACCTGTTTATATCAAAAAGCCCCAAATTGCTCAAGAACACAAACCCTAGATTTCTAAAAATTTTGAAGTTTTTGGCTTCAAATCATGTTAAATAGCATCAATCTAGGTTATACATGCATAAAATACTAACAATTTAACACTAATTACACTAGAAATTAACAAAATTGCATTAGGTAAAAAATTGGTAATTATCGCAAAAACTAGGAATTTATAGAGTTTAGGAGTGTAATTTTTACCAATTTGCTGAAGAATGAGAATCTAGGCATGATTAGAGCAAGAAAAATGACGAATTACGGTGAATTTTGGTGAATATTTGGGAGTATTTTCGGGTATGTGTGTGTGTTGTGGTGTAGAAGCAGACTCGCTGAGAGTTTTTGATCTGGCCAGTTTTCCAGCCTCATGCGATCGCATGAGGTTGGTGTGTAAACCCCATGCGATCGCATGGGGTGCCGGCTACAGTGTTTTCAGTTTTTTTTTTTTTTTTTTTTTTAATAATAAAACCTTATGCTTTATAAAACTTATAATTAATTAAATTTTAAAAATTTTGTTTTCCTTTAGGAGCGAGGGCGTTTCGGATTGTTGTCCTAGTCTGTCCCTCGACAAAATTTTAAAATTTGTCAAATCAAAGCGCGGTTTTTAAAAGTAAAGATTTTTGGGTTTTTTTTAATGTTTTTGGCATACTTTAATTCAATAAGATTAAAAATAATGATAATAAAAGTTCTCGTCCCTTCCTCGGGTAAAGCAATTTCGGTTCAAAGACCTAGTCTTCAACTTACGAAGAATTTTAAAAATCATATTTTTAACTTAATGAGATAAAGTAAATTTTTTTTTTTTTCACACAACTTAAATATAAAATTCAAAATTAATATTAAAAATTCACACCAAACTTAAAATTTGAAATGCATAAAATTAAAAATTCATATTTTAAAAATTAGAAATTCACACCAAACTTAATTTAAAAATTCAAATATTTACAATTTTAAAAATATTGTTTTTACAAAGTTTACAATATTAATTTTAGATTTAAATATTAATTTTAAAAACATGGTAAAAATAAAATTAAAAATCTTTTTGGCTTTTTATCCCACTTTAATCAATCAAATATTATCAAAAATATGCGCCCCTCTTTTCGGTAAAGTAATTTCGGTTTCAAGACCTAATTTAACTCATGACGAATTTTTGAAATATTTTTGGTTGATTGATTAAAGATATTTATACCTTAAGAATAAACGTTAAATTTCGCAGTGATGTAATAAATTTTTGAATGATATCAATAATTTCGGTCGCCAAACCTAATTTTATTCAATACCAATTTAATACTTTTTAGCGAACAAATTAGCGTTTATTATCAAAAGGTTAAAAATAAAAATAAAAATAAAAACTATACAAACATACCTGTGAAATAGATTTCTTAGTTATATGATCTATCCCATTCATAAGATAGTCGGTTTAATTGGTTTTCCATAGCTACATAGGCGTAACCTCGAGCATTCAGTGTCTTTTCTTCTAAACATATGAACGGTCCGTCTCTGCATAAAGTAACAAATTCGGTATTTGAATAGGTTTGATTATTTGAACATTTACCTTCATGTGACCATTTTCCGCATTTGTGACATCTTTCTAGGTGTCGTGCTCTTCTTTTTGCTGCGGATTTTGATTTTCCTTTACCAAATTGTAACTTATTATCTTCGCATCTGGATTCTTTTCTAACTCCGTCCATTCTTTCTCTGATTACTGATACTAATTCACTCAGTAGTATGTCATTATTACGTTTAGTGATCAAAGCGTGTAGCATTAGACCATGGTTTAGTTCACAGGCAGTCTTCATTTTGTAAAAACCTAAAAAAAATAAAAATTCAGAATGGGGGGAGAAGACTAGTTCTTTAGGGTCTGCTAGGGAAAGACCATTCGGGTTCCATTTTCGAGAACTACACGAAAATAGACAATCTAACTCTAACAGAAATATATATTATCCTTTAAAGACTTGATTCTCCCCACACTTAGTTAGCTGTGGTGTCGAAATTGTGATTAACTTCGTTGTCGACTTCCATCGGACCATGTATGTAATGTTTAACTCTGTGACCATTAACTTTAAATTCCATCCCATTTGAATTTATTAATTCTATCGTTCCGTATGGGAAAACTCTTTTGACTATGAATGGTCCAGACCATCTTGATTTCAATTTTCCAGGAAATAGTTTGAATCTTGAATTGAAAAGAAGAACTCTGTCTCCTTCTTTAAATTCTTTTGAACTTCTGATTCTTTTATCATGCCATTTCTTCTTTCTTTCCTTATAGATTAACGAATTTTTGTATGATTCATGTCTTAATTCTTCTAATTCGTTTAGTTGACTTAATCGTAGACGTCCAGCTTCATGTAAATCAAGATTACATGTTTTCAAAGCCCAAAATGCTTTGTGTTCAATTTCTACTGGAAGATGACATGCTTTTCCATAAACAAGTCTAAAAGGTGTGGTTCCAATTGGAGTTTTGTAGGCTGTTCTAAAAGCCCAGAGTGCATCCTCCAATTTAATGGACCATTCCTTTGGATTTGATCCTACGGTTTTCTCTAGAATATGTTTTAAAGCTCGGTTGGTATTTTCAACTTGTCCATTTGTTTGTGGATGATATGCGGTGGAGATTTTATGAGTTACTCCATATCTTTTAAGAACTTTCTCAAGTTGATTATTACAGAAATGAGTACCCCGATCACTTATTAAAGCTTTCGGTGTTCCAAACCTTGCAAAAAGACGTTTTAAAAAGTTGACTACAACTCGTGCATCGTTAGTTGGGAGAGCTTGTGCTTCCGCCCATTTAGATACATAATCAATGGCTACGAGTATATATAGATTATTATGAGATTTTGGAAATGGACCCATAAAGTCAATACCCCAAATGTCAAATACTTCACATACTTGGATGACATTTTGTGGCATTTCATCACGTTGACTTATTTTTCCGGCCATATGACATGCATCATAGGATTTGCAAAGTAGGTGTGCGTCTTTGTAAATTGTAGGCCAATAGAATCCAGCATCATAAACTTTTCTTGCTGTTAGTTGAGGCCCATAATGCCCTCCTGTTGGTCCTGTGTGACAATGGTTTAAAATTTTACTAGCTTCATCTCCAAATACACGTCGGCGTATTATTCCATCGGGACAACTTTTAAACAGATGTGGATCTTCCCAGAAATAGTGTTTTATATCACTGAAGAATTTCTTTCGTCTTTGGTACGATAATCCTTTTTCAAGGAATCCACATACTAAATAATTTGCATAGTCTGCAAACCATGGGATTTCTTTATAATCTATCTTCAATAGATATTCATCAGGAAAGTTGTCTTGTATGGCTGATTCATTTAGAACTTCTAATTCGGGATTTTCAAGACGAGAAAGATGATCAGCGGCGAGATTTTTTGCTCCTCTTTTATCTCGGATTTCAATATCAAACTCTTGTAAGAGTAAGATCCAACGGATTAATCTTGGTTTAGCATCTTGTTTTGAAAATAGGTATCTAAGAGCAGAATGGTCGGTATAGACCACCGTTTTTGCTAGAACGAGATATGATCGAAATTTGTCAAAAGCAAAGACAATAGCAAGGAGTTCTTTTTCAGTAGTTATATAGTTCGTTTGTGCTCCTTGTAATGTCTTACTAGCATAATATATAGGTTGAAATCGTTTTTCAATCCTTTGTCCTAAAACGGCTCCCATTGCAAAATCACTTGCATCGCACATTAGTTCAAATGGTAGATTCCAATTTGGTGTTATCATGATCGGTGCATTAGTGAGTTTCTCTTTAAGAATATTAAAAGATTTGATACACTCATCTGAAAAGATGAATGGAGCATCCTTTTCTAGGAGTTTATTCATAGGAGTGGCAATTTTAGAAAAATCTTTTATGAAACGTCGGTAAAAACCGGCATGCCCTAGAAAACTCCTAACTCCTCTAACATTGGTAGGATGTGGAAGTTTAGCAATTACATCTACTTTAGCTCTATCCACTTCAATTCCTTCTTTTGAAATTTTATGTCCAAGAACGATGCCTTCTTTAACCATGAAATGGCATTTCTCCCAATTAAGTACTAGATTTGATTGTTCGCATCTAAGAAGCATTCGTTCCAGATTAACTAGACATGATTTAAATGTATCACCGAAGACTGAAAAGTCATCCATGAAAACTTCCATGCATTCTTCTATCATGTCGTGAAAAATCGCCATCATACACCTTTGAAAGGTTGCAGGGGCGTTGCAAAGTCCAAATGGCATGCGTTTGTAAGCAAAAGTACCATAAGGGCACGTGAATGTGGTTTTCTCTTGGTCCTCGGGTGCTATTGGAATTTGAAAATATCCGGAAAATCCATCTAGAAAACAATAGTAACTATTTCCGGCTAATCTTTCCAACATTTGATCTATGAAAGGTAAGGGAAAGTGATCTTTTCTGGTGGCGTCATTTAATTTTCTATAATCAATACACACACGCCATCCTGTTACTGTTCTAGTAGGAAAAAGCTCATTTTTCTCATTTGTAATGACAGTCATGCCACCCTTCTTAGGCACGCATTGAACTGGGCTTACCCATGGACTATCAAAGATTGGATAAATTAGACCTGCATCTAGCAGTTTAATAATCTCTTTCTTAACTACATCTTGCATATTAGGATTTAGTCTTCGTTGGCGTTGCACATACATTTTATGACCTTCTTCCATAAGGATTTTATGTGTGCAATACGAAGGACTTATTCCTTTAATATCATGAATCTTCCATGCAATAGCTGGTTTATGAGCTTTCAACACAGAAATGAGTTGTGATTTCTCATTTTCAGTAAGAGAAGACGATATTATTACAGGTAATTCAGATTCACCATGTAAATAAGCGTATTCCAAATGGTTTGGAAGTGGCTTTAACTCTAATTTCGGTGGTTCTTCTATCGATGATTTATATCGATATCTGTCTTCTTCTTTTAGCATTTGAATTTCTTCTGTTGTTGGTTCATATCCATTAGCTATAAGTGTAGCTAACATTTCAGCTTCATCAATTGGTTCATTACCTTCTCCTAAAGAACATTCTCCTGTTCCTTGTAATTCTGAAAATTCTTCTAATAATTATGCATGTGCATCTATAGTTTGAATATAATAACATGTATCATCTGCAGATTGTGGTTGTTGCATTGCTCTATCAACTGAAAAGGTAACACTCTCATCCTATATACTTAGGGTCAGTTTCTTACCGAACACGTCTATCATTGCTTTAGCCGTGTTTAAGAATGGTCTTCCTAATATGAGAGGAACTTGAGAATCTTCTTCCATGTCCAAAACAACAAAATCTACTGGAAATACTAAAGTATCAACTTTAACTAGCATGTTCTCCATTATCCCTCTAGGATATTTTATTGATCTATCGGCTAGTTGTATGCTTATTCTGGTTGGTTTCAATTCTCCAAGGTCTAGTTTAGTGTATAGTGAATACGGCATTAGATTTATACTAGCACCTAAGTCTGCCAATGCTTCTATTGAACTAAGACTACCCAAAAAACATGGAATTGTGAAACTTCCTGGATCAGATAGTTTTTCTGGTATCTTATTCAACAGCACTGCTGAACAATTAGCATTCATAGTAACAGCCGAGAGTTCTTCCATTTTCTTTCTATTTGAGATTAGATCTTTCAAGAATTTAGCATATCTAGGCATTCCTGAAATCACATCAATGAAAGGAAGATTTACATTTATCTGTTTAAACATATCCAAAAATTTGGATTGCTCGGCTTCAAGTTTCTCTTTCTTCATTTTACTCGTGTAAGGAAGTGGTGGTTGGTATGGTTTAACATAAGGTTTATCCTTAACTGTGTTATCTTCATTAACCTTTTCAACTACCGGTTCTTTTTCCTTATCTTGATCAGGTTGTGGTTCTTGTGGAGTAGGAATAGCTTTATCAGAAGTTACAGGTATTTCAGGTGGTTTAAGTGTTGTACCACTTCTTGTGATAATGGCTTTAGCTGTTTCATTCCAGGGGTTAGCATTTGTATCACTAGGTAGACTTCCCGGTTTTCTTTCACCTATTAACCTTGCTAGGTTACTTACTTCTTGTTCCAGATTTTGAATAGAAGCTTGTTGATTTCTAAATGCTTGAGCATTTTGTTCATTAGTTTGTTTCTGAGATGTGAAAAACTGCGTTTGAGTTTCAACTAGCTTCGTCATCATATCTTCTAAATTCGGCTTTTTATCATCGGTTTGTTGTGGTGGTTTGTTTTGAAAATTCGGTCTTTGCTGATTGTAAGTATTATTGGATACTTGTTGATTATTAGGACCTTGTTGGTTGTTGTATGGAATATATCTGTTATAATTCTGGTTTTGATTGTAAATCGGTCTTGGCGGTTGATAATTATTCTGATAATTATTTCCGGGCCTTTGGTTTATGTATGAAATATTCTCTCTTTGTTCCATTGTTAATTCAATACTGAGACAATCTTTTGTCAAATGTGGTCCTCCACACTGCTCACAACTAATTCGTATTGAGTGAATATCTTTAGTCATCTTTTCCATTCGTCTCTCCACAGCATCTATCTTTGCGGAAATGGAATCTAAGTCATGGCTAGAATCGGCTCTAGCTGCTTTAGATGATCTAATGATATCTTTTTCTTGGTGCCACTCATGTGAGTGGGAAGCAGTGTTATCAATAATTTTGTAAGCATCAGTTTCGGTTTTCTTCATAATAGAACCACCAGCTGCTATATCTATGTCTTTCCTTGTAGTGATGTCGCATCCTTGGTAGAATATTTGTACTATTTGACAGGTGTCTAAACCATGTTGCGGACATCCTCTTAACAACTTTCCATATCTTGTCCATGCCTCATATAGAGTTTCATTTGGCTTCTGTGTAAACGTAACAATTTCTGCTTGAAGTCTTACGGCTTTAGATGCAGGAAAGAATTGTTTAAGAAATTTGTCAACTAAAACATCCCATGTATCAATCGCCCCTTCAGGTAACGATTCCAACCAATCTTTGGCTTCTCCCTTTAAAGTCCAGGGAAATAACATGAGATATATCTGTTCATCCTCCACTTCTCGGATTTTAAATAGTGTGCAGATTCTATTAAAGGTACGTAAATGTTCATTTGGATCTTCCTTCGGCGCACCACTAAATTGGCGTTGATTAGTCACCATGTGTAGAATTTGTCCTTTGATTTCATAATCTGGCGCATTAATGTCTGGATGAGTAATTGCGTGACCTTGGCCAGTGCGTTTAGCTCTCATTCGGTCTTCCATACTTAAAGGTTCCAGATTCTCCATAATTCAATTTGTTGAATCGGAATCACTAGAGGATTCTGATTTAATGGTTCGTTCCTCAACAATCTCTGTTTGAATGATTGGTGGTTCCGGAGGAAAGTTTAGTGGTTCAGGATCTACGAACCGTTCCTGAATATTCTCCGGATTCTCAATTGTGAGGTCGGGTTCAAAAAATGGATTATCGGAAATTTGAACTGAAGTACTTGGTCGACTGGATGACGATTCTAAAGAAAAATCAACGGCGGTTATATTTGCTAAATGTCTTGATCTAGTTGCAGGTGGTGAACGTACAAAAGGTGGTGAACGTCTTGCTCGGTGCATTCACTGAATATCCTATTAGTTTTAAAAAGGAAAGAAAAATTATAATAAGTTATCCAATCAATAGACTTTTCTGATTTTGCCCACGTTTCGAATAGCCAAAAGATGCAGCAGAGGGGCAGGATTCGTTTGGTCTCAATATAATTGAGGACTGTTTGGCTCCAATAACCCGGTCCACGTACAAATCCAACTATTACTACGAACCAGAAAATTTTGGTGTCTATTAATTTAACCACTCAAAATAAATTTTCATAATTTTAAGAAATTTAGATAAGAAGTAGAATAAAAATCTATGTCCTAAAACTAGAATAGCGAGAAATAAGAAAGAAAAGGAGTTCGTCGAAAAAGGTCGAAAAAGAAAAATGGTTGAAAAATAAAAGGTGACGGAAAAATAAAAGAAACTTATAAAACTTAAAAATACCTGACTAACCTAACTTTATTACTACAACTAACTTAAAATTATAATCGCAAATTGAAATTACTAATTGGAATGATAATTGATACATAGGTAAAAGTCGTCTAAAAATATTAAAGCTTACAAGAAAAACTAAATCCCAAATGGAAATAACTTAAAAAGGCGTCGCAAAATTCTAAAGTACCTAAATCTTAGTCTACAGAAAAAGCACTTAAGGAATTCTACGACAAATCCTAAAAATCTAGAAATAAAAATAAATATGGCAAAAACTATGACTTAAAACTAAATACGAGCGAAAAATACAAAAATTACGCTAAAAGAGTACAAAATATAAAAATATACTAAAAATTGTAAAAAGTATAATTTTTATAAAAATATTATTTTTATATTATTTATTTTATAAAAATATTAATTTTAAAATTTAATTAAACTAAATAAACTAAATATATAAATTAAATAATAAAACTAAACTTAATTAATATTAAATATAAAACTAAATAGGGTTTCATAATTATAATAATAAATAATACCCGTAATTAATGCTGATTCAGGGCTACAGTTGGCGTGTCAGCAGGGCTCATGCGATCGCATGAGTCCTCAGTTGCCCAGCCATGCGATCACATGGGCTAGGGTTTCGGGCCATAGAGTGGGCTGCTACAGTACAGGCCGAATTAATTATTATTTTTTTTTTGTAAAATATAAAATATATTTAAATAAAACTTATATTTTTACAAACTAAAAAAAAAATGGAAATAAAGAAACTTTATAAAACTTAAATATTTATCAAACTCCTAAAAATATTTATATTTTTGTTTTTCTTTTTATATTTTCGAATATTTAAAACGTATTTTTATAAAAACGAATTTTAATAAAAGTAAACTAAAAATCTTTTTTTTTTATATTAGCGATGCGCTTCCGGCGTTTAAGACGATTCCCCGGCAGCGGCGCCAAAAATACTTGATGTCTTAGCGTGGTATACGAAATAGCTTATATTTTTGCAGGAAATACTATTAAATACGATACAATTTTACACAAGATATTTATTTATTTATAGAATGGATATACTTAAACCTTGCTACAACACTTATAGGCAGTGTACCTAATCGTACAGTAGTGTAGTTTTTAGTAAGTCCGGTTCGTTCCACAGGGAATCTTTTTAAACAAAGCTTAACGCTATATTAGTTTACTTTTATAAAAATACAAATATATATATATATATATATAAGTAATATTATTATTATAAAGGGGGTTTTTACCGTTTAATGACCGGTTTGTCGATTTTAAAACTTTAGTCGCAGTTAAAACCAAATGTAAAATATTAAAAATAAATACAAGACTTAAATTAAAGCATAAAGTAAATATCGATAATGAAATTGCGAATAATAAAAGTGCGATAAAATAAACTTGCGATAATTAAAAAGTACGATAATTAAAAGTACAATTAAATACAATAACAATAAAAATGCGATAATTAGAAGTGCAATTAAATATAAAATAAAGGAAATTAAATATGAAATAAAAGAATTATGCTTATTTAAACTTCCGTAATCATGATGTTTGACGTGTTGATTTTAGTTTTATGCCCATGGGTTAATTGTCCTTTGTCCTGGATTATTTAATATGTCCGTCTGGTTTTTGTCCATAACAGTCCATCAGTCATAAATATAAAGTGCGAGTGTCCTCGTCAAATTATCCTTATACCCGAAGTTAAATATTCCAACTAATTGGGGACTTAAACTGTAACATGATTTTAATACTTTGTTTAATAATTACACCAGGATGTCGACTGAGTGTAACCCAAGGTTTTAATATTTTGTTATCAATTATACCAAGTGTCCTTGTACATAATTTCACCCCTGTTTTAATTATTCTAGTGGCTATTAATCCATTCCCGTGTCCGGTTAAATGAACGATTATTCGTACATATAAATACCCCGCCCATCATGTCCGATTGAGTGTATATGGTAATTTATAGGGACGCCCAATTGTAAATCTTTATATTAACATTAACAAACTATCATTTAGTTAAACAAATATAAAGCCCATTAATAGCCCATAGTCTAATTTCCACAAGTGTCGTTCTTTTGTCCAAACCCCAATTATGGTACAAAGCCCAATTACCCAATTTTAGTAATTAGCCCAACATCATGATTACTTCGTTTTAAATAAGCATAATAATAACTTAGATACGAGGCATTAATGTAAAAAGGTTGAACATAACTTACAATGATTAAAAATAGCGTAGCGTTACACGGACAGAATTTCGACTTACACCCTTACAATATTCGCTAACATACCCTTGTTATTAGGATTAAAATTAAAATTAAAATTAAAATATAAATTATATATATATATTTTACGTATATATGAGAGAAGAGAGAAAGATGGATTATGTTTTTGGTGCACCAAAGCTCGATTTTTATAGGCATGTGGGCTGGAACTGGGGCTCATGCGATCGCATGGATTTATGCCTTCCAGGCCATGCGATCGCATGGCCAGCTGGGGAGGCTCATATTTGGTTGTTTTCTTCTGCCGACGGTTTTATAAATAATATAATATATTAAATAATTATAAGAATTATTTAAATATTATATTATATTTATGTGCATAGTTGACTTGTAATTTTTAGTCCGTTGCGTCGAGCGTTGAGAGTTGACTCCGGTCCCGGTTCCGGATTTTCGAACGTCCTTGCGTACAATTTTATTTTTTGTACTTTGCGTTTTGAATCTTGTACTCTTGTAATTTCGAGACGTTTCTTATCAATAATTGGAACCTCTTGGATTGTATTTTGTACTTTTGAGCTTTTTGGTCGTTTGCGTCTTCAATTCGTCAAATCTGTCTTTTGTCTTCACCTTTTATTATTTAAGCGAATATCACTTGTAAATAGAACAATTATAACTAAAAGCTTGTCTTTCTTGAGGAATAATGCTATGAAATATATGTTCGTTTGGAGGCGTATGTCACATTTTGATGTTTTTACACGAGCAGGAGGACACTCCTATACACATATTGACAGAGCCGAGCTTCGTATTATTCATAGATTTTTGGCTAACTCGATTACACAAAGAGGTCATAATAAAGAAAAAATTACCTTATATGATTTATTCTACCTAAAGTGTATTCGGAATCCTAGAAGCTTTGTCAATATCCCTTACTGTGTTGCTTTTTATTTATCTAAAATGGTAGAGGGAATGCAGGACGGGAGTATAATAGGAGGAGGTATTTTTGTTACTCTCATTGGAGAGTATTTAGGTGTTGATAGGAACCAAGGGGGTCCATTACAGATTTGTAGAGAACAGGTTGAGCCCTTAGGATTGAAAGTTTATGTGGGTGCTAAGGTATTGAAAAGTAGACGTAACCAGGCAGTACCCTATGAGGGATCTCATCCTCAGGTAGAGAGAGGCTCAGACGAGGAAATGGAGGAGGCGGAAGACATTAGGGATGTCTTTCGAGATGCTATTCTTGACGTCCACGTTCGTATAGATGAGGAAGAAATGACGAACGCAGCAAGACATAGTATGTATGAGCAGTGGAACTCCGAGCGAGTATACGAGGATTATTAGCGACGCCAACACGATAGCTGGTTAGTTCATCAGCACCAAATCATGAGCCAGCTATCATATCAGGTACCAAATAACTATGTACCTACTCGACCTGCTCATTTTCCGCCACATAGCCCCGATATCCGACCACCCTTTAACCGGTATGACTATAACCAAGCCTATCAGAACACCTATAACCAACAATGGAACCCACCCGATGAGATGAACTGGAACCCCTATCCAGACTGATTTAGTTCCATTTGGTTATTTTTATGATTATTATGTTTTTATCTTTTGACTTTTTCATGTTTAAACTTATGTTATTGGATAAATTTGTGTAATTTTTATTATTTTATTATTATTGTGTACTAATATTTCATATTTAGAATTTGAAAGTGGGATATTAAGTCCCATTTCAAATTGCCATGCATGATTATACTTGTATGTATGTATATTTTCGATTGTTCAAAACAGGGTAAAACAGCGCATTTTCAAAGACTGGCATTAAGTTCAGCAAAAGCTACTAATTTTGACGACAAGATGACAAATAAATGTGATGTAACAACAGACGAAATGAACAAATGCTATGCACCATTTATCATTCAGCAAACAAACGCCAATATATTTGGAAACTTTGGTAAAATTTAATCATTTCTACGCTAATCACCCTCAATAATTTAAATTGTACTGATTTCTTGCAAATGAGGGCATTGCAAGATCTTAAGTGTGGGAAGGGGTTAAATTCTTTCGGATTTTTAAAATTTTTATCTTTATACACTTGGTTACCATTAAAAATACTAGTAACGTAGTAGTTGTATTAGAATCTAGTGCTCTCTGATAATAAAGAACAGCCCTAGTCTTATATACTGACTACCCAATTCTAGTAAAAATTTTTCAAAATTTTCAATTAAATGAACTCAAAATCATGTTTATACATATTTATGAACGATAAAACTAGGTGTTAACACCGAAATTATTGTAACCTCGGAAAGGACATAAATTGAGAAATAAACCAAAATGTTGAAATTCATTTAAAATGGAATAGAGGACGATAAAAAGGAAAATAAAAGCCAAGTGTGGGAAAATTTACCAAGTTATCTTAAACATATGTCACATATATCTGTAACAAATAACTGAAAATATTTTTGCTTTGGACTAAACTAAACCATTTTACCCGATGAAAGAAAAGAAGAGATGGATCTACACGATGAATCAATTCCATCATTAAAAGGAAGTAAAGTCTTCCGAAAAAGACAAACGCTTCTTGATTTAGGTCAAGAAGTTGTCGTCCAGACCAGCTGTAGGTTGACGAAAAATCTAGAAAAGTCATCACTAAAATCAGCAGGAAATCCACGGACCTCAGCATTAAACAGGGTCGCCAAGTGGTCAGATTTATCCTAACCATGAGAAGGATTTATCTCGTACAATGGGGGGCACCATGCAAATTAGCTTGATAAGACTAATGAATCAGATCCCCAGAAAGGATAATCTCCTTAAAGATTAAAAATCAGCTTTTAAGCCTGATATTACTCAATCCTAGAGATTGACCTTAAAGATTGAGAATTCAAACTCATGGAATTCAATGATATCTAAACTCGAGCTTGAACGAGAAAACATTTTGATCAAGATTACAAACCGATTTGTTTTCTGAAAACCCATTTTCAATGCGTTCATTACCATTGAACGTAAAATCCTAGGAATTCACCTGGAATTAATTAGGTCACCTGAACCAAATCGGGTGTCAACCGTAAGAACGGTGGTTGCATAGTGGTCAAAGACAGGACCTTGTGCCAGACCGAAAAATCATAAGGGTGAGCTTTACTATTGCTCCTACCAAGGATAGTAATTACATCCGACACGTTATAGACCATAATTAAAAGCATGTCAAGGGACATTGCCTTAACAGTTGCTTGTTCAACGCTTTCCTTTACAACCGGACGGTAGTTTATCGAAAGATAATATACGGGACAAGTATACTGGACGTGTTGCTTTCCTAATACAAGGTTAGCAAGTGGGTGACACAAAACCATAAGTTTTGAGCTAAAATTTTCAAATCTGAAACCCACCAAACCCACAAAAACATTTTGCAAACACCGGTGAAGGGTTATTCCGGAAAACTTATCTAGGGTAAAAGCTAGATTGAATTTTCAAAAGATCAAATATTTTTATAAAGATCCAATTTCCTTAAGGATCTACATTTTCATAGTCATGTGGGACTGTAAACCGCCTTTCAAATGTGCACTTTGCTTTGGAAACCGAAAGTAAATCGGCTATTTGATTGCAAGTGTCGTTGACCTAAACCCGAGGCAACTGTGGATGACACACCCACCTTTAACCATGGTTCTATCGTTACTATCATTGTTTATACCGCCGTATAGAAATCACTGATTTACAAAGTGTGAAGAATAAAGAAGTGATTCTAGTATTTCAAGACGATATTGCTTGAGGACAAGCAACGCTCAAGTGTGGGAATATTTGATAATGCTAAAAACGAACATATATTTCATAGCATTATTCCTCAAGAAAGACAAGCTTTTAGTTATAATTGTCCTATTTACAAGTGATATTCGCTTAAATAATAAAAGGTGAAGACAAAAGACAGATTTGACGAATTGAAGACGCAAACGACCAAAAAGCTCAAAAGTACAAAATACAATCCAAGAGGTTCCAATTATTGATAAGAAACGTCTCGAAATTACAAGAGTACAAGATTCAAAACGCAAAGTACAAAATATAAAATTGTACGCAAGGACGTTCGAAAATTCAGAACCGGGACCGGAGTCAACTCTCAACGCTCGACGCAACGGACTAAAAATTACAAGTCAACTATGCACATAAATATAATATAATATTTAAATAATTCTTATAATTATTTAATATATTATATTATTTATAAAACCGTCGGCAGAAGAAAACAACCAAATATGAGCCTCCCCAGCTGGCCATGCGATCGCATGGCCTGGAAGGCATAAATCCATGCGATCGCATGAGCCCCGGTTCCAGCCCACATGCCTATAAAAATCGAGCTTTGGTGCACCAAAAACATAATCCATCTTTCTCTCTTCTCTCATATATACGTAAAATATATATATAATTTATATTTTAATTTTAATTTTAATTTTAATCCTAATAACAAGGGTATGTTAGCGAATATTGTAAGGGTGTAAGTCGAAATTCTGTCCGTGTAACGCTACGCTATTTTTAATCATTGTAAGTTATGTTCAACCTTTTTACATTAATGCCTCGTAGCTAAGTTATTATTATGCTTATTTAAAACGAAGTAATCATGATGTTGGGCTAATTACTAAAATTGGGTAATTGGGCTTTGTACCATAATTGGGGTTTGGACAAAAGAACGACACTTGTGGAAATTAGACTATGGGCTATTAATGGGCTTTATATTTGTTTAACTAAATGATAGTTTGTTAATGTTAATATAAAGATTTACAATTGGGCGTCCCTATAAATTACCATATACACTCAATCGGACACGATGGGCGGGGTATTTATATGTACGAATAATCGTTCATTTAACCGGACACGGGAATGGATTAATAGCCACTAGAATAATTAAAACAGGGGTGAAATTATGTACAAGGACACTTGGTATAATTGATAACAAAATATTAAAACCTTGGGTTACACTCAGTCGACATCCTGGTGTAATTATTAAACAAAGTATTAAAATCATGTTACAGTTTAAGTCCCCAATTAGTTGGAATATTTAACTTCGGGTATAAGGATAATTTGACGAGGACACTCGCACTTTATATTTATGACTGATGGACTGTTATGGACAAAAACCAGATGGACATATTAAATAATCCAGGACAAAGGACAATTAACCCATGGGCATAAAACTAAAATCAACACGTCAAACATCATGATTACGGAAGTTTAAATAAGCATAATTCTTTTATTTCATATTTAATTTCCTTTATTTTATATTTAATTGCACTTCTAATTATCGCATTTTTATTGTTATTGTATTTAATTGTACTTTTAATTATCGTACTTTTTAATTATCGCAAGTTTATTTTATCGCACTTTTATTATTCGCAATTTCATTATCGATATTTACTTTATGCTTTAATTTAAGTCTTGTATTTATTTTTAATATTTTACATTTGGTTTTAACTGCGACTAAAGTTTTAAAATCGACAAACCGGTCATTAAACGGTAAAAACCCCCCTTTATAATAATAATATTACTTATATATATATATATATATATATATATATATATATTTGTATTTTTATAAAAGTAAACTAATATAGCGTTAAGCTTTGTTTAAAAAGATTCCCTGTGGAACGAACCGGACTTACTAAAAACTACACTACTGTACGATTAGGTACACTGCCTATAAGTGTTGTAGCAAGGTTTAAGTATATCCATTCTATAAATAAATAAATATCTTGTGTAAAATTGTATCGTATTTAATAGTATTTCCTGCAAAAATATAAGCTATTTCGTATACCACGCTAAGACATCAAGTATTTTTGGCGCCGCTGCCGGGGAATATAGTGGTATAGCGTGGAACATATATTTTTGCAAATATTTGATGTCAAAAATACTTGATGTCTTAGCGTGGTATACGAAATAGCTTATATTTTTGCAGGAAATACTATTAAATACGATACAATTTTACACAAGATATTTATTTATTTATAGAATGGATATACTTAAACCTTGCTACAATACTTATAGGCAGTGTACCTAATCGTACAGTAGTGTAGTTTTTAGTAAGTCCGGTTCGTTCCACAGGGAATCTTTTTAAACAAAGCTTAACGCTATATTAGTTTACTTTTATAAAAATACAAATATATATATATAAGTAATATTATTATTATAAAGGGGGGTTTTTACCGTTTAATGACCGGTTTGTCGATTTTAAAACTTTAGTCGCAGTTAAAACCAAATGTAAAATATTAAAAATAAATACAAGACTTAAATTAAAGCATAAAGTAAATATCGATAATGAAATTGCGAATAATAAAAGTGCGATAAAATAAACTTGCGATAATTAAAAAGTACGATAATTAAAAGTACAATTAAATACAATAACAATAAAAATGCGATAATTAGAAGTGCAATTAAATATAAAATAAAGGAAATTAAATATGAAATAAAAGAATTATGCTTATTTAAACTTCCGTAATCATGATGTTTGACGTGTTGATTTTAGTTTTATGCCCATGGGTTAATTGTCCTTTGTCCTGGATTATTTAATATGTCCGTCTGGTTTTTGTCCATAACAGTCCATCAGTCATAAATATAAAGTGCGAGTGTCCTCGTCAAATTATCCTTATACCCGAAGTTAAATATTCCAACTAATTGGGGACTTAAACTGTAACAAGATTTTAATACTTTGTTTAATAATTACACCAGGATGTCGACTGAGTGTAACCCAAGGTTTTAATATTTTGTTATCAATTATACCAAGTGTCCTTGTACATAATTTCACCCCTGTTTTAATTATTCTAGTGGCTATTAATCCATTCCCGTGTCCGGTTAAATGAACGATTATTCGTACATATAAATACCCCGCCCATCGTGTCCGATTGAGTGTATATGGTAATTTATAGGGACGCCCAATTGTAAATCTTTATATTAACATTAACAAACTATCATTTAGTTAAACAAATATAAAGCCCATTAATAGCCCATAGTCTAATTTCCACAAGTGTCGTTCTTTTGTCCAAACCCCAATTATGGTACAAAGCCCAATTACCCAATTTTAGTAATTAGCCCAACATCATGATTACTTCGTTTTAAATAAGCATAATAATAACTTAGCTACGAGACATTAATGTAAAAAGGTTGAACATAACTTACAATGATTAAAAATAGCGTAGCGTTACACGGACAGAATTTCGACTTACACCCTTACAATATTCGCTAACATACCCTTGTTATTAGGATTAAAATTAAAATTAAAATTAAAATTAAAATATAAATTATATATATATTTTACGTATATATGAGAGAAGAGAGAAAGATGGATTATGTTTTTGGTGCACCAAAGCTCGATTTTTATAGGCATGTGGGCTGGAACTGGGGCTCATGCGATCGCATGGATTTATGCCTTCCAGGCCATGCGATCGCATGGCCAGCTGGGGAGGCTCATATTTGGTTGTTTTCTTCTGCCGACGGTTTTATAAATAATATAATATATTAAATAATTATAAGAATTATTTAAATATTATATTATATTTATGTGCATAGTTGACTTGTAATTTTTAGTCCGTTGCGTCGAGCTTTGAGAGTTGACTCCGGTCCCGGTTCCGGATTTTCGAACGTCCTTGCGTACAATTTTATATTTTGTACTTTGCATTTTGAATCTTGTACTCTTGTAATTTCGAGACGTTTCTTATCAATAATTGGAACCTCTTGGATTGTATTTTGTACTTTTGAGCTTTTTGGTCGTTTGCGTCTTCAATTCATCAAATCTGTCTTTTGTCTTCACCTTTTATTATTTAAGCGAATATCACTTGTAAATAGGACAATTATAACTAAAAGCTTGTCTTTCTTGAGGAATAATGCTATGAAATATATGTTCGTTTTTAGCATTATCAAATATACGAAATATATCATTCAGCAAACAAACGCCAATATATTTGAAAACTTTGGTAAAATTTAATCATTTCTACGCTAATCACCCTCAATAATTTAAATTGTACTGATTTCTTGCAAATGAGGGCATTGCAAGATCTTAAGTGTGGGAAAGGGTTAAATTCTTTCGGATTTTTAAAATTTTTATCTTTATACACTTGGTTACCATTAAAAATACTAGTAACGTAGTAGTTGTATTAGAATCTAGTGCTCTCTGATAATAAAGAACAGCCCTAGTCTTATATACTGACTACCCAATTCTAGTAAAAAATTTTCAAAATTTTCAATTAAATGAACTCAAAATCATGTTTATACATATTTATGAACGATAAAACTAGGTGTTAACACTGAAATTATTGTAACCTCGGAAAGGACATAAATTGAGAAACAAACCAAAATGTTGAAATTCATTTAAAATGGAATAGAGGACGATAAAAAGGAAAATAAAAGCCAAGTGTGGGAAAATTTACCAAGTTATCTTAAACATATGTCACATATATCTGTAACAAATAACTGAAAATACTTTTGCTTTGGACTAAACTAAACCATTTTACCCGATGAAAGAAAAGAAGAGATGGATCTACACGATGAATCAATTCCATCATTAAAAGGAAGTAAAGTCTTCCGAAAAAGACACGCGCTTCTTGATTTAGGTCAAGAAGTTGTCGTCCAGACCAGCTGTAGGTTGACGAAAAATCTAGAAAAGTCATCACTAAAATCAGCAGGAAATCCACGGACCTCAGCATTAAACAGGGTCACCAAGTGGTCAGATTTATACTAACCATGAGAAGGAACAATGGGGGGGCACCAGGCAAATTAGCTTGATAAGACTAATGAATCAGATCTCCAGAAAGGATAATCTCCTTAAAGATTAAAAATCAGCTTTTAAGCCTGATATTACTCAATCCTAGAGATTGACCTTAAAGATTGAGAATTCAAACTCATGGAATTCAATGATATCTAAACTCGAGCTTGAACGAGAAAATATTTTGATCAAGATTACAAACCGATTTGTTTTCTGAAAACCCATTTTCAATGCGTTCATTACCATTGAACGTAAAATCCTAGGAATTCACCTGGAATTAATTAGGTCACCTGAACCAAATCGGGTGTCAACCGTAAGAACGGTGGTTGCATAGTGGTCAAAGACAGGACCTTGTGCCAGACCGAAAAATCATAAGGGTGAGCTTTACTATTGCTCCTACCAAGGATAGTAATTACATCCGACACGTTATAGACCATAATTAAAAGCATGTCAAGGGACATTGCCTTAACAGTTGCTTGTTCAACGCTTTCCTTTACAACTGGACGGTAGTTTATCGAAAGATAATATACGGGACAAGTATACTGGACGTGTTGCTTTCCTAATACAAGGTTAGCAAGTGGGTGACACAAAACCATAAGTTTTGAGCTAAAATTTTCAAATCTGAAACCCACCAAACCCACAAAAACACTTTGCAAACACCGGTGAAGGGTTATTCCGAAAAACTTATCTAGGGTAAAAGCTAGATTGAATTTTCAAAAGATCAAATATTTTCATAAAGATCCAATTTCCTTAAGGATCTACATTTTCATAGTCATGTGGGACTGTAAACCGCCTTTCAAATGTGCACTTTGCTTTGGAAACCGAAAGTAAATCGGCTATTTGATTGCAAGTGTCGTTGACCTAAACCCGAGGCAACTGTGGATGACACACCCACCTTTAACCATGGTTCTATCGTTACTATCATTGTTTATACCACCGTATAGAAATCACTGATTTACAAAGTGTGAAGAATAAAGAAGTGATTCTAGTATTTCAAGACGATATTGCTTGAGGACAAGCAACGCTCAAGTGTGGGAATATTTGATAATGCTAAAAACGAACATATATTTCATAGCATTATTCCTCAAGAAAGACAAGCTTTTAGTTATAATTGTCCTATTTACAAGTGATATTCGCTTAAATAATAAAAGGTGAAGACAAAAGACAGATTTGACGAATTGAAGACGCAAACGACCAAAAAGCTCAAAAGTACAAAATACAATCCAAGAGGTTCCAATTATTGATAAGAAACGTCTCGAAATTACAAGAGTACAAGATTCAAAACGCAAAGTACAAAATATAAAATTGTACGCAAGGACGTTCGAAAATCCGGAACCGGGACCGGAGTCAACTCTCAACGCTCGACGCAACGGACTAAAAATTACAAGTCAACTATGCACATAAATATAATATAATATTTAAATAATTCTTATAATTATTTAATATATTATATTATTTATAAAACCGTCGGCAGAAGAAAACAACCAAATATGAGCCTCCCCAGCTGGCCATGCGATCGCATGGCCTGGAAGGCATAAATCCATGGGATCGCATGAGCCCCAGTTCCAGCCCACATGCCTATAAAAATCGAGCTTTGGTGCACCAAAAACATAATCCATCTTTCTCTCTTCTCTCATATATACGTAAAATATATATATAATTTATATTTTAATTTTAATTTTAATTTTAATCCTAATAACAAGGGTATGTTAGCGAATATTGTAAGGGTGTAAGTCGAAATTCTGTCCGTGTAACGCTACGCTATTTTTAATCATTGTAAGTTATGTTCATCCTTTTTACATTAATGTCTCGTAGCTACGTTATTATTATGCTTATTTAAAACGAAGTAATCATGATGTTGGGCTAATTACTAAAATTGGGTAATTGGGCTTTGTACCATAATTGGGGTTTGGACAAAAGAACGACACTTGTGGAAATTAGACTATGGGCTATTAATGGGCTTTATATTTGTTTAACTAAATGATAGTTTGTTAATGTTAATATAAAGATTTACAATTGGGCGTCCCTATAAATTACCATATACACTCAATCGGACATGATGGGCGGGGGATTTATATGTACGAATAATCGTTCATTTAACCGGACACGGGAATGGATTAATAGCCACTAGAATAATTAAAACAGGGGTGAAATTATGTACAAGGACACTTGGTATAATTGATAACAAAATATTAAAACCTTGGGTTACACTCTGTCGACATCCTGGTGTAATTATTAAACAAAGTATTAAAATCTTGTTACAGTTTAAGTCCCCAATTAGTTGGAATATTTAACTTCGGGTATAAGGATAATTTAACGAGGACACTCGCACTTTATATTTATGACTGATGGACTGTTATGGACAAAAACCAGACGGACATATTAAATAATCCAGAACAAAGGACAATTAACCCATGGGCATAAAACTAAAATCAACACGTCAAACATCATGATTACGGAAGTTTAAATAAGCATAATTCTTTTATTTCATATTTAATTTCCTTTATTTTATATTTAATTGCACTTCTAATTATCGCATTTTTATTGTTATTGTATTTAATTGTACTTTTAATTATCGTACTTTTTAATTATCGCAAGTTTATTTTATCGCACTTTTATTATTCGCAATTTCATTATCGATATTTACTTTATGCTTTAATTTAAGTCTTGTATTTATTTTTAATATTTTACATTTGGTTTTAAGTGCGACTAAAGTTTTAAAATCGACAAACCGGTCATTAAACGGTAAAACCCCCCCTTTATAATAATAATATTACTTATATATATATATATATTTGTATTTTTATAAAAGTAAACTAATATAGCGTTAAGCTTTGTTTAAAAAGATTCCCTGTGGAACGAACCGGACTTACTAAAAACTACACTACTGTACGATTAGGTACACTGCCTATAAGTGTTGTAGCAAGGTTTAAGTATATCCATTCTATACCACGCCGGAAGCGCAACGCTAATATAAAAAAAAAAGATTTTTAGTTTACTTTTATTAAAATTCGTTTTTATAAAAATACGTTTTAAATATTCGAAAATATAAAAAGAAAAACAAAAATATAAATATTTTTAGGAGTTTGATAAATATTTAAGTTTTATAAAGTTTCTTTATTTCCATTTTTTTTTTAGTTTGTAAAAATATAAGTTTTATTTAAATATATTTTATATTTTACAAAAAAAAAAATTAATTAATTCAGCCTGTACTGTAGCAGCCCACTCTATGGCCCGAAACCCTAGCCCATGCGATCGCATGGCTGGGTAACTGAGGACTCATGCGATCGCATGAGCCCTGCTGACACGCCAACTGTAGCCCTGAATCAGCATTGATTACGGGTATTATTTATTATTATAATTATGAAACCCTATTTAGTTTTATATTTAATATTAATTAAGTTTAGTTTTATTATTTAATTTATATATTTAGTTTATTTAGTTTAATTAAATTTTAAAATTAATATTTTTATAAAATAAATAATATAAAAATAATATTTTTATAAAAATTATACTTTTTACAATTTTTAGTATATTTTTATATTTTGTATTCTTTTAGCGTAATTTTTGTATTTTTCGCTCGTATTTAGTTTTAAGTCATAGTTTTTGCCATATTTATTTTTATTTCTAGATTTTTATGCTTTGCCGTAGAATTCCTTAAGTGCTTTTTCTGTAGACTAAGATTTAGGTACTTTAGAATTTTGCGACGCCTTTTTAAGTTTTAGTTTCTTTTTAAGTTATTTCCATTTGGGATTTAGTTTTTCTTGTAAGCTTTAATATTTTTAGACGACTTTTACCTATGTATCAATTATCATTCCAATTAGTAATTTCAATTTGCGATTATAATTTTAAGTTAGTTGTAGTAATAAGGTTAGGTTAGTCAGGTATTTTTAAGTTTTATAAGTTTCTTTTATTTTTCCGTCACCTTTTATTTTTCAACCATTTTTCTTTTTCGACCTTTTTCGACGAACTCTTTTTCTTTCTTATTTCTCGCTATTCTAGTTTTAGGACAGAGATTTTTATTCTACTTCTTATCTAAATTTCTTAAAATTACGAAAATTTATTTTGAGTGGTTAAATTAATAGACATCAAAATTTTCTGGTTCGTAGTAATAGTTGGATTTGTACGTGGACCGGGTTATTGGAGCCAAACAGTCCTCAATTATATTGAGACCAAACGAATCCTGCCCCTCTGCTGCATCTTTTGGCTATTCGAAACGTGGGCAAAATCAGAAAAGTCTATTGATTGGATAACTTATTATAATTTTTCTTTCCTTTTTAAAACTAATAGGATATTCAGTGAATGCACCGAGCAAGACGTTCACCACCTTTTGTACGTTCACCACCTGTAACTAGATCAAGACATTTAGCAAATATAACCGCCGTTGATTTTTCTTTAGAATCGTCATCCAGTCGACCAAGTACTTCAGTTCAAATTTCCGATAATCCATTTTTTGAACCCAACCTCACAATTGAGAATCCGGGGAATATTCAGGAACGGTTCGTAGATCCTGAACCACTAAACTTTCCTCCGGAACCACCAATCATTCAAACAGAGATTGTTGAGGAACGAACCATTAAATCAGAATCCTCTAGTGATTCCGATTCAATAAATTCAATTATGGAGAATCTGAATGAGAGCTAAACGCACTGGCCAAGGTCACGCAATTACTCATCCAGACATTAATGCGCCAGATTATGAAATCAAAGGACAAATTCTACACATGGTGACTAATCAATGCCAATTTAGTGGTGCGCCGAAGGAAGATCCAAATGAACATTTACGTACCTTTAATAGAATCTGCACACTATTTAAAATCCGAGAAGTGGAGGATGAACTGATATATCTCATGTTATTTCCCTGGACTTTAAAGGGAGAAGCCAAAGATTGGTTGGAATCGTTACCTGAAGGGGCGATTGATACATGGGATGTTTTAGTTGACAAATTTCTTAAACAATTCTTTCCTGCATCTAAAGCCGTAAGACTTCAAGCAGAAATTGTTACGTTTACACAGAAGCCAAATGAAACTCTATATGAGGCATGGACAAGATATGGAAAGTTGTTAAGAGGATGTCCGCAACATGGTTTAGACACCTGTCAAATAGTACAAATATTCTACCAAGGATGCGACATCACTACAAGGAAAGACATAGATATAGCAGCTGGTGGTTCTATTATGAAGAAAACCGAAACTGATGCTTACAAAATTATTGATAACACTGCTTCCCACTCACATGAGTGGCACCAAGAAAAAGATATCATTAGATCATCTAAAGCAGCTAGAGCCGATTCTAGCCATGACTTAGATTCCATTTCCGCAAAGATAGATGCTGTGGAGAGACGAATGGAAAAGATGACTAAATATATTCACTCAATACGAATTAGTTGTGAGCAGTGTGGAGGACCACATTTGACAAAAGATTGTCTCAGTATTGAATTAACAATGGAACAAAGAGAGAATATTTCATACATAAACCAAAGGCCCGGAAATAATTATCAGAATAATTATCAACCGCCAAGACCGATTTACAATCAAAACCAGAATTATAACAGAAATATTCCATACAACAACCAACAAGGTCCTAACAATCAACAAGTATCCAATAATACTTACAATCAGCAAAGACCGAATTTTCAAAACAAACCACCACAACAAACCGATGATAAAAAGCCGAATTTAGAAGATATGATGACGAAGCTAGTTGAAACTCAAACGCAGTTTTTCACATCTCAGAAACAAACTAATGAACAAAATGCTCAAGCATTTAGAAATCAACAAGCTTCTATTCAAAATCTGGAACAAGAAGTAAGTAACCTAGCAAGGTTAATAGGTGAAAGAAAACCGGGAAGTCTACCTAGTGATACAAATGCTAACCCCCGGAATGAAACAGCTAAAGCCATTACCACAAGAAGTGGTACAACACTTAAACCACCTGAAATACCTGTAACTTCTGATAAAGCTATTCCTACTCCACAAGAACCACAACCTGATCAAGATAAGGAAAAAGAACCGGTAGTTGAAAAGGTTAATGAAGATAACACAGTTAAGGATAAACCTTATGTTAAACCATACCAACCACCACTTCCTTACCCGAGTAAAATGAAGAAAGAGAAACTTGAAGCCGAGCAATCCAAATTTTTGGATATGTTTAAACAGATAAATGTAAATCTTCCTTTCATTGATGTGATTTCAGGAATGCCTAGATATGCTAAATTCTTGAAAGATCTAATCTCATATAGAAAGAAAATGGAAGAACTCTCGGCTGTTACTATGAATGCTAATTGTTCAGCAGTGCTGTTGAATAAGATACCAGAAAAACTATCTGATCCAGGAAGTTTCACAATTCCATGTTTTCTGGGTAGTCTTAGTTCAATAGAAGCATTGGCAGACTTAGGTGCTAGTATAAATCTAATGCCGTATTCACTATACACTAAACTAGACCTTGGAGAATTGAAATCAACCAGAATAAGCATACAACTAGCCGATAGATCAATAAAATATCCTAGAGGGATAATGGAGAACATGCTAGTTAAAGTTGGTACTTTAGTATTTCCAGTAGATTTTGTTGTTTTGGACATTGAAGAAGATTCTCAAGTTCCTCTCATATTAGGAAGACCATTCTTAAACACGGCTAAAGCAATGATAGACGTGTTCGGTAAGAAACTGACCCTAAGTATAGAGGATGAGAGTGTTACCTTTTCAGTTGATAGAGCAATGCAACAACCACAATCTGCAGATGATACATGTTATTATATTCAAACTATAGATGCACATGCAGAATTATTAGAATAATTTCCAGAATTACAAGGAACAGGAGAATGTTCTTTAGGAGAAGGTAATGAACCAATTGATGAAGCTGAAATGTTAGCTACACTTATAGCTAATGGATATGAACCAACAACAGAAGAAATTCAAATGCTAAAAGAAGAAGACAGATATCGATATAAATCATCGATAGAAGAACCACCGAAATTAGAGTTAAAGCCACTTCCAAACCATTTGGAATACGCTTATTTACATGGTGAATCTGAATTACCTGTAATAATATCGTCTTCTCTTACTAAAAATGAGAAATCACAACTCATTTCTGTGTTGAAAGCTCACAAACCAGCCATTGCATGGAAGATTCATGATATTAAAGGAATAAGTCCTTCGTATTGCACACATAAAATCCTTATGGAAGAAGGTCATAAAACGTATGTGCAACGCCAACGAAGACTAAATCCTAATATGCAAGATGTAGTTAAGAAAGAGATTATTAAACTGCTAGATGCAGGTCTAATTTATCCAATCTCTGATAGTCCATGGGTAAGCCCAGTTCAATGCGTGCCTAAGAAGGGTGGCATGACTGTCATTACAAATGAGAAAAATGAGCTTATTCCTACTAGAACCGTAACAGGATGGCGTGTGTGTATTGATTATAGAAAATTAAATGACGCCACCAGAAAAGATCACTTTCCCTTACCTTTCATAGATCAAATGTTGGAAAGATTAGCCGGAAATAGTTACTATTGTTTTCTGGATGGATTTTCCGGATATTTTCAAATTCCAATAGCACCCGAGGACCAAGAGAAAACCACATTCACGTGCCCTTATGGTACATTTGCTTACAAACGCATGCCATTTGGACTTTGCAACGCCCCTGCAACCTTTCAAAGGTGTATGATGGCGATTTTTCACGACATGATAGAAGAATGCATGGAAGTTTTCATGGATGACTTTTCAGTCTTCGGTGATACATTTGAATCATGTCTAGTTAATCTGGAACGAATGCTTCTTAGATGCGAACAATCAAATCTAGTACTTAATTGAGAGAAATGCCATTTCATGGTTAAAGAAGGCATCGTTCTTGGACATAAAATTTCAAAAGAAGGAATTGAAGTGGATAGAGCTAAAGTAGATGTAATTGCTAAACTTCCACATCCCACCAATGTTAGAGGAGTTAGGAGTTTTCTAGGACATGCCGGTTTTTACCGACGTTTCATAAAAGATTTTTCTAAAATTGCCACTCCTATGAATAAACTCCTAGAAAAGGATGCTCCATTCATCTTTTCAGATGAGTGTATCAAATCTTTTAATATTCTTAAAGAGAAACTCACTAATGCACCGATCATGATAACACCAAATTGGAATCTACCATTTGAACTAATGTGCGATGCAAGTGATTTTGCAATGGGAGCCGTTTTAGGACAAAGGATTGAAAAACGATTTCAACCTATATATTATGCTAGTAAGACATTACAAGGAGCACAAACGAACTATACAACTACTGAAAAAGAACTCCTTGCTATTGTCTTTGCTTTTGACAAATTTCGATCATATCTCGTTCTAGCAAAAACGGTGGTCTATACCGACCATTCTGCTCTTAGATACCTATTTTCAAAACAAGATGCTAAACCAAGATTAATCCGTTGGATCTTACTCTTACAAGAGTTTGATATTGAAATCCGAGATAAAAGAGGAGCAGAAAATCTCGCCGCTGATCATCTTTCTCGTCTTGAAAATCCCGAATTAGAAGTTCTAAATGAATCAGCCATACAAGACAACTTTCCTGATGAATATCTATTGAAGATAGATTATAAAGAAATCCCATGGTTTGCAGACTATGCAAATTATTTAGTATGTGGATTCCTTGAAAAAGGATTATCGTACCAAAGACGAAAGAAATTCTTCAGTGATATAAAACACTATTTCTGGGAAGATCCACATCTGTTTAAAAGTTATCCCGATGGAATAATACGCCGATGTGTATTTGGAGATGAAGCTAGTAAAATTTTAAACCATTGTCACACAGGACCAACAGGAGGGCATTATGGGCCTCAACTAACAGCAAGAAAAGTTTATGATGCTGGATTCTATTGGCCTACAATTTACAAAGACGCACACCTACTTTGCAAATCCTGTGATGCATGTCAAAGGGCCGGAAAAATAAGTCAACGTGATGAAATGCCACAAAATGTCATCCAAGTATGTGAAGTATTTGACATTTGGGGTATTGACTTTATGGGTCCATTTCCAAAATCTCATAATAATCTATATATACTCGTAGCCATTGATTATGTATCTAAATGGGCGGAAGCACAAGCTCTCCCAACTAACGATGCACGAGTTGTAGTCAACTTTTTAAAACCTCTTTTTGCAAGGTTTGGAACACCGAAAGCTTTAATAAGTGATCGGGGTACTCATTTCTGTAATAATCAACTTGAGAAAGTTCTTAAAAGATATGGAGTAACTCATAAAATCTCCACCGCATATCATCCACAAACAAATGGACAAGTTGAAAATACCAACCGAGCTTTAAAACGTATTCTAGAGAAAACCGTAGGATCAAATCCAAAGGAATGGTCCATTAAATTGGAGGATGCACTCTGGGCTTTTAGAACAGCCTACAAAACTCCAATTGGAACCACACCTTTTAGACTTGTTTATGGAAAAGCATGTCATCTTCTAGTAGAAATTGAACACAAAGCATTTTGGGCTTTGAAAACATGTAATCTTGATTTACATGAAGCTGGACGTCTACGATTAAGTCAACTAAACGAATTAGAAGAATTAAGACATGAAGCATACGAAAATTCGTTAATCTATAAGGAAAGAACGAAGAAATGGCATGATAAAAGAATCAGAAGTTCAAAAGAATTTAAAGAAGGAGACAGAGTTCTTCTTTTCAATTCAAGATTCAAACTATTTCCTGGAAAATTGAAATCAAGATGGTCTGGACCATTCATAGTAAAAAGAGTTTTCCCATACGGAACGATAGAATTAATAAATTCAAATGGGATGGAATTTAAAGTTAATGGTCACAGAGTTAAACATTACATACATGGTCCGATGGAAGTCGACAACGAAGTTAATCACAATTTCGACACCACAGCTAACTAAGTGTGGGGAGAATCAAGTCTTTAAAGGATAATATGTATTTCTGTTAGAGTTAGATTGTCTGTTTTCGTGTAGTTCTCGAAAATGGAACCCGAATGGTCTTTCCCTAGCAGACCCTAAAGAACTAGTCTTCTCCCCCCATTCTGAATTTTTATTTTTTTTAGGTTTTTACAAAATGAAGACTGCCTGTGAACTAAACCATGGTCTAATGCTACACGCTTTGATCACTAAACGTAATAATGACATACTACCAAGTGAATTAGTATCAGTAATCAGAGAAAGAATGGACAGAGTTAGAAAAGAATCCAGATGCGAAGATAATAAGTTACAATTTGGTAAAGGAAAATCAAAATCTGCAGCAAAAAGAAGAGCACGACACCTAGAAAGATGTCACAAATGCGGAAAATGGTCACATGAAGGTAAATGTTCAAATAATCAAACCTATTCAAATACCGAATTTGTTACTTTATGCAGAGACGGACCGTTCATATGTTTAGAAGAAAAGACACTGAATGCTCGAGGTTACGCCTATGTAGCTATGGAAAACCAATTAAACCGACTATCTTATGAATGGGATAGATCATATAACTAAGAAATCTATTTCACAGGTATGTTTGTATAGTTTTTATTTTTATTTTTATTTTTAACCTTTTGATAATAAACGCTAATTTGTTCGCTAAAAAGTATTAAATTGGTATTGAATAAAATTAGGTTTGGCGACCGAAATTATTGATATCATTCAAAAATTTATTACATCACTGCGAAATTTAACGTTTATTCTTAAGGTATAAATATCTTTAATCAATCAACCAAAAATATTTCAAAAATTCGTCATGAGTTAAATTAGGTCTTGAAACCGAAATTACTTTACCGAAAAGAGGGGCGCATATTTTTGATAATATTTGATTGATTAAAGTGGGATAAAAAGCCAAAAAGATTTTTAATTTTATTTTTACCATGTTTTTAAAATTAATATTTAAATCTAAAATTAATATTGTAAACTTTGTAAAAACAATATTTTTAAAATTGTAAATATTTGAATTTTTAAATTAAGTTTGGTGTGAATTTCTAATTTTTAAAATATGAATTTTTAATTTTATGCATTTCAAATTTTAAGTTTGGTGTGAATTTTTAATATTAATTTTGAATTTTATATTTAAGTTGTGTGAAAAAAAAAAAAATTTACTTTATCTCATTAAGTTAAAAATATGATTTTTAAAATTCTTCGTAAGTTGAAGACTAGGTCTTTGAACCGAAATTGCTTTACCCGAGGAAGGGACGAGAACTTTTATTATCATTATTTTTAATCTTATTGAATTAAAGTATGCCAAAAACATTAAAAAAAACCCAAAAATCTTTACTTTTAAAAACCGCGCTTTGATTTGACAAATTTTAAAATTTTGTCGAGGGACAGACTAGGACAACAATCCGAAACGCCCTCGCTCCTAAAGGAAAACAAAATTTTTAAAATTTAATTAATTATAAGTTTTATAAAGCATAAGGTTTTATTATTAAAAAAAAAAAAAAAAAAAAAAAACTGAAAACACTGTAGCCGGCACCCCATGCGATCGCATGGGGTTTACACACCAACCTCATGCGATCGCATGAGGCTGGAAAACTGGCCAGATCAAAAACTCTCAGCGAGTCTGCTTCTACACCACAACACACACACATACCCGAAAATACTCCCAAATATTCACCAAAATTCACCGTAATTCGTCATTTTTCTTGCTCTAATCATGCCTAGATTCTCATTCTTCAGCAAATTGGTAAAAATTACACTCCTAAACTCTATAAATTCCTAGTTTTTGCGATAATTACCAATTTTTTACCTAATGCAATTTTGTTAATTTCTAGTGTAATTAGTGTTAAATTGTTAGTATTTTATGCATGTATAACCTAGATTGATGCTATTTAACATGATTTGAAGCCAAAAACTTCAAAATTTTTAGAAATCTAGGGTTTGTGTTCTTGAGCAATTTGGGGCTTTTTGATATAAACAGGTTATGGCCGATTTTTGTCATGAATTATTGCTAAATTGAGTAGTGTAACATGTTTAGATAGTTAAATGATCCAAACAATGATCCTAAACATGATTTTTGGAGATTAAAGTGGACTTTTTAAGTCCAAAATTCATGAACTTGATTTATTTGATATATTTGCCATTTGAGACTTGTTAAATTATTAGTAATGAATATTTTGACATGTTATTTGAGTTAAATGCTTATGAATTTTGTATACATTTTCATATGTGCTTATTTGAAAAATGTAGAATTGTGAAAAATTGTGAAAATGTGTATAAGTTTAATTTTGATTTAACATGTTATAGTGATTGTTTTAAGTTGTTATTTTGATAACACTAATGCATATTTGGATGCACAAATTTTGTGTTTAATGTATTTTACAGAGAGCCGACACTGGAGGTTCAGGAGCATCATCATCTAGACGACCAGAACCAGAACCAGAACCAGAAATGCAACACGAACAAGAACCGCAACAGGAACAACAACAGCCTGATCAGCACATACCTTATTATGATCCGGTACAGTTTGTTGATGAATTCATAGTATTCCCAATGAGGCCGCCAGTAGAATTCCCAACGATTCCTGAGCACACTCTACATCCTAATCTGAGATTTGATAGAAGATGGAGGGATTACGAGACATATCAAAGGAACAAATTCAAATTGGTAACAAAAAATGTAGAGGTGCCAAGGGTAATTGATTGGGCCCCTTTGGAAACGGTCCATCTAGCTGACCGTGTTAGACAGCTTTTAGTTCAAAGGTATGGCAGTTCTTCTTTTACAGATTGGGAACGTCTTTTCACCATTCGTAGACCTGTATATAAGGAATGGTGTGTTGAGTTGATGAGTACTGTATCACTTGATACAAATATAGTTAGAATAGATGATAGAAGATTTCTTAGGTTTATCCTTGGCGGTAGGATGTACAGAATGTCCATGCTGGACATGGCCAGGGCCTTACAGATATATACTCCTGGGGAGTTGCTATTACCCGATTGTACAAACTTGATTCATTATGGTGAACGGGTAGATAGTAACTTTGACGCTGACGCCATTTGGAGGCGTATGTCACATTTTGATGTTTTTACACGAGCAGGAGGACACTCCTATACACATATTGACAGAGCCGAGCTTCGTATTATTCATAGATTTTTGGCTAACTCGATTACACAAAGAGGTCATAATAAAGAAAAAATTACCTTATATGATTTATTCTACCTAAAGTGTATCCGGGATCCTAGAAGCTTTGTCAATATCCCTTACTGTGTTGCTTTTTATTTATCTAAAATGGTAGAGGGAATGCAGGACGGGAGTATAATAGGAGGAGGTATTTTTGTTACTCTCATTGGAGAGTATTTAGGTGTTGATAGGAACCAAGGGGGTCCATTACAGATTTGTAGAGAACAGGTTGAGCCCTTAGGATTGAAAGTTTATGTGGGTGCTAAGGTATTGAAAAGTAGACGTAACCAGGCAGTACCCTATGAGGGATCTCATCCTCAGGTAGAGAGAGGCTCAGACGAGGAAATGGAGGAGGCGAAAGACATTAGGGATGTCTTTCGAGATGCTATTCTTGACGTCCACGTTCGTATAGATGAGGAAGCAATGACGAACGCAGCAAGACATAGTATGTATGAGCAGTGGAACTCCGAGCGAGTATACGAGGATTATAGGCGACGCCAACACGATAGCTGGTTAGTTCATCAGCACCAAATCATGAGCCAGCTATCATATCAGGTACCAAATAACTATGTACCTACTCGACCTGCTCATGTTCCGCCACATAGCCCCGATATCCGACCACCCTTTAACCGGTATGACTATAACCAAGCCTATCAGAACACCTATAACCAACAATGGAACCCACCCGATGAGATGAACTGGAACCCCTATCCAGACTGATTTAGTTCCATTTGGTTATTTTTATGATTATTATGTTTTTATCTTTTGACTTTTTCATGTTTAAACTTATGTTATTGGATAAATTTGTGTAATTTTTATTATTTTATTATTATTGTGTACTAATATTTCATATTTAGAATTTGAAACTGGGATATAAAGTCCCATTTCAAATTGCCATGCATGATTATACTTGTATGTATGTATATTTTCGATTGTTCAAAACAGGATAAAACAGCGCATTTTCAAAGACTGGCATTAAGTTCAGCAAAAGCTACTAATTTTGACGACAAGATGACAAATAAATGTGATGTAACAACAGACGAAATGAACAAATGCTATGCACCATTTATCATTCAGCAAACAAACGCCAATATATTTGGAAACTTTGGTAAAATTTAATCATTTCTACGCTAATCACCCTCAATAATTTAAATTGTACTGATTTCTTGCAAATGAGGGCATTGCAAGATCTTAAGTGTGGGAAGGGGTTAAATTCTTTCAGATTTTTAAAATTTTTATCTTTATACACTTGGTTACCATTAAAAATACTAGTAACGTAGTAGTTGTATTAGAATCTAGTGCTCTCTGATAATAAAGAACAGCCCTAGTCTTATATACTGACTACCCAATTCTAGTAAAAAATTTTCAAAATTTTCAATTAAATGAACTCAAAATCATGTTTATACATATTTATGAACGATAAAACTAGGTGTTAACACCGAAATTATTGTAACCTCGGAAAGGACATAAATTGAGAAACAAACCAAAATGTTGAAATTCATTTAAAATGGAATAGAGGACGATAAAAAGGAAAATAAAAGCCAAGTGTGGGAAAATTTACCAAGTTATCTTAAACATATGTCACATATATCTGTAACAAATAACTGAAAATACTTTTGTTTTGGACTAAACTAAACCATTTTACCCGATGAAAGAAAAGAAGAGATGGATCTACACGATGAATCAATTCCATCATTAAAAGGAAGTAAAGTCTTCCGAAAAAGACACGCGCTTCTTGATTTAGGTCAAGAAGTTGTCGTCCAGACCAGCTGTAGGTTGACGAAAAATCTAGAAAAGTCATCACTAAAATCAGCAGGAAATCCACGGACCTCAGCATTAAACAGGGTCGCCAAGTGGTCAGATTTATCCTAACCATGAGAAGGATTTATCTCGTACAATGGGGGGGCACCATGCAAATTAGCTTGATAAGACTAATGAATCAGATCCCCAGAAAGGATAATCTCCTTAAAGATTAAAAATCAGCTTTTAAGCCTGATATTACTCAATCCTAGAGATTGACGTTAAAGATTGAGAATTCAAACTCATGGAATTCAATGATATCTAAACTCGAGCTTGAACGAGAAAATATTTTGATCAAGATTACAAACCGATTTGTTTTCTAAAAACCCATTTTCAATGCGTTCATTACCATTGAACGTAAAATCCTAGGAATTCACCTGGAATTAATTAGGTCACCTGAACCAAATCGGGTGTCAACCGTAAGAACGGTGGTTGCATAGTGGTCAAAGACAGGACCTTGTGCCAGACCGAAAAATCATAAGGGTGAGCTTTACTATTGCTCCTACCAAGGATAGTAATTACATCCGACACATTATAGACCATAATTAAAAGCATGTCAAGGGACATTGCCTTAACAGTTGCTTGTTCAACGCTTTCCTTTACAACCGGACGGTAGTTTATCGAAAGATAATATACGGGACAAGTATACTGGACGTGTTGCTTTCCTAATACAAGGTTAGCAAGTGGGTGACACAAAACCATAAGTTTTGAGCTAAAATTTTCAAATATGAAACCCACCAAACCCACAAAAACATTTTGCAAACACCGGTGAAGGGTTATTCCAGAAAACTTATCTTGGGTAAAAGCTAGATTGAATTTTCAAAAGATCAAATATTTTCATAAAGATCCAATTTCCTTAAGGATCTACATTTTCATAGTCATGTGGGACTGTAAACCGCCTTTCAAATGTGCACTTTGCTTTGAAAACCGAAAGTAAATCGGCTATTTGATTGCAAGTGTCGTTGACCTAAACCCGAGGCAACTGTGGATGACACACCCACCTTTAACCATGGTTCTATCGTTACTATCATTGTTTATACCGCCGTATAGAAATCACTGATTTACAAAGTGTGAAGAATAAAGAAGTGATTCTAGTATTTCAAGACGATATTGCTTGAGGACAAGCAACGCTCAAGTGTGGGAATATTTGATAATGCTAAAAACGAACATATATTTCATAGCATTATTCCTCAAGAAAGACAAGCTTTTAGTTATAATTGTCCTATTTACAAGTGATATTCGCTTAAATAATAAAAGGTGAAGACAAAAGACAGATTTGACGAATTGAAGACGCAAACGACCAAAAAGCTCAAAAGTACAAAATACAATCCAAGAGGTTCCAATTATTGATAAGAAACGTCTCGAAATTACAAGAGTACAAGATTCAAAACTCAAAGTACAAAATATAAAATTGTACGCAAGGACGTTCGAAAATCCGGAACCGGGACCGGAGTCAACTCTCAACGCTCGACGCAACGGACTAAAAATTACAAGTCAACTATGCACATAAAAATAATATAATATTTAAATAATTCTTATAATTATTTAATATATTATATTATTTATAAAACCGTCGGCAGAAGAAAACAACCAAATATGAGCCTCCCCAGCTGGCCATGCGATCGCATGGCCTGGAAGGCATAAATCCATGCGATCGCATGAGCCCCAGTTCCAGCCCACATGCCTATAAAAATCGAGCTTTGGTGCACTAAAAACATAATCCATCTTTCTCTCTTCTCTCATATATACGTAAAATATATATATAATTTATATTTTAATTTTAATTTTAATTTTAATCCTAATAACAAGGGTATGTTAGCGAATATTGTAAGGGTGTAAGTCGAAATTCTGTCCGTGTAACGCTACGCTATTTTTAATCATTGTAAGTTATGTTCAACCTTTTTACATTAATGCCTCGTAGCTAAGTTATTATTATGCTTATTTAAAACGAAGTAATCATGATGTTGGGCTAGTTACTAAAATTGGGTAATTGGGCTTTGTACCATAATTGGGGTTTGGACAAAAGAACGACACTTGTGGAAATTAGACTATGGGCTATTAATGGGCTTTATATTTGTTTAACTAAATGATAGTTTGTTAATGTTAATATAAAGATTTACAATTGGGCGTCCCTATAAATTACCATATACACTCAATCGGACACGATGGGCGGGGTATTTATATGTACGAATAATCGTTCATTTAACCGGACACGGGAATGGATTAATAGCCACTAGAATAATTAAAACAGGGGTGAAATTATGTACAAGGACACTTGGTATAATTGATAACAAAATATTAAAACCTTGGGTTACACTCAGTCGACATCCTGGTGTAATTATTAAACAAAGTATTAAAATCTTGTTACAGTTTAAGTCCCCAATTAGTTGGAATATTTAACTTCGGGTATAAGGATAATTTGACGAGGACACTCGCACTTTATATTTATGACTGATGGACTGTTATGGACAAAAACCAGACGGACATATTAAATAATCCAGGACAAAGGACAATTAACCCATGGGCATAAAACTAAAATCAACACGTCAAACATCATGATTACGGAAATTTAAATAAGCATAATTCTTTTATTTCATATTTAATTTCCTTTATTTTATATTTAATTGCACTTCTAATTATCGCATTTTTATTGTTATTGTATTTAATTGTACTTTTAATTATCGTACTTTTTAATTATCGCAAGTTTATTTTATCGCACTTTTATTATTCGCAATTTCATTATCGATATTTACTTTATGCTTTAATTTAAGTCTTGTATTTATTTTTAATATTTTACATTTGGTTTTAACTGCGACTAAAGTTTTAAAATCGACAAACCGGTCATTAAACGGTAAAAACCCCCCTTTATAATAATAATATTACTTATATATATATATTTGTATTTTTATAAAAGTAAACTAATATAGCGTTAAGCTTTGTTTAAAAAGATTCCCTGTGGAACGAACCGGACTTACTAAAAACTACACTACTGTACGATTAGGTACACTGCCTATAAGTGTTGTAGCAAGGTTTAAATTGTATCGTATTTAATAGTATTACCCGTAATTAATGCTGATTCAGGGCTACAGTTGGCGTGTCAGCAGGGCTCATGCGATCGCATGAGTCCTCAGTTGCCCAGCCATGCGATCGCATGGGCTAGGGTTTCGGGCCATAGAGTGGGCTGCTACAGTACAGGCCGAATTAATTATTTAGGCAGTGTACCTAATCGTACAGGCCGAATTATTTAGGCAGTGTACCTATAACCGGCGTGGTATAGAATGGATATACTTAAACCTTGCTACAACACTTATAGGCAGTGTACCTAATCGTACAGTAGTGTAGTTTTTAATAAGTCCGGTTCGTTCCACAGGGAATCTTTTTAAACAAAGCTTAACGCTATATTAGTTTACTTTTATAAAAATACAAATATATATATATAAGTAATATTATTATTATAAAGGGGGGTTTTTACCGTTTAATGACCGGTTTGTCGATTTTAAAACTTTAGTCGCAGTTAAAACCAAATGTAAAATATTAAAAATAAATACAAGACTTAAATTAAAGCATAAAGTAAATATCGATAATGAAATTGCGAATAATAAAAGTGCGATAAAATAAACTTGCGATAATTAAAAAGTACGATAATTAAAAGTACAATTAAATACAATAACAATAAAAATGCGATAATTAGAAGTGCAATTAAATATAAAATAAAGGAAATTAAATATGAAATAAAAGAATTATGCTTATTTAAACTTCCGTAATCATGATGTTTGACGTGTTGATTTTAGTTTTATGCCCATGGGTTAATTGTCCTTTGTCCTGGATTATTTAATATGTCCGTCTGGTTTTTGTCCATAACAGTCCATCAGTCATAAATATAAAGTGCGAGTGTCCTCGTCAAATTATCCTTATACCCGAAGTTAAATATTCCAACTAATTGAGGACTTAAACTGTAACAAGATTTTAATACTTTGTTTAATAATTACACCAGGATGTCGACTGAGTGTAACCCAAGGTTTTAATATTTTGTTATCAATTATACCAAGTGTCCTTGTACATAATTTCACCCCTGTTTTAATTATTATAGTGGCTATTAATCCATTCCCGTGTCCGGTTAAATGAACGATTATTCGTACATATAAATACCCCGCCCATCGTGTCCGATTGAGTGTATATGGTAATTTATAGGGACGCCCAATTGTAAATCTTTATATTAACATTAACAAACTATCATTTAGTTAAACAAATATAAAGCCCATTAATAGCCCATAGTCTAATTTCCACAAGTGTTGTTCTTTTGTCCAAACCCCAATTATGGTACAAAGCCCAATTACCCAATTTTAGTAATTAGCCCAACATCATGATTACTTCATTTTAAATAAGCATAATAATAACTTAGCTACGAGGCATTAATGTAAAAATGTTGAACATAACTTACAATGATTAAAAATAGCGTAGCGTTACACGGACAGAATTTCGACTTACACCCTTACAATATTCGCTAACATACCCTTGTTATTAGGATTAAAATTAAAATTAAAATTAAAATATAAATTATATATATATTTTACGTATATATGAGAGAAGAGAGAAAGATGGATTATGTTTTTGGTGCACCAAAGCTCGATTTTTATAGGCATGTGGGCTGGAACTGGGGCTCATGCGATCGCATGGATTTATGGCTTCCAGGCCATGCGATCGCATGGCCAGCTGGGGAGGCTCATATTTGGTTGTTTTCTTCTACCGACGGTTTTATAAATAATATAATATATTAAATAATTATAAGAATTATTTAAATATTATATTATATTTATGTGCATAGTTGACTTGTAATTTTTAGTCCGTTGCGTCGAGCGTTGAGAGTTGACTCCGGTCCCGGTTCCGGATTTTCGAACGTCCTTGCGTACAATTTTATATTTTGTACTTTGCGTTTTGAATCTTGTACTCTTGTAATTTCGAGACGTTTCTTATCAATAATTGGAACATCTTGGATTGTATTTTGTACTTTTGAGCTTTTTGGTCGTTTGCGTCTTCAATTCGTCAAATCTGTCTTTTGTCTTCACCTTTTATTATTTAAGCGAATATCACTTGTAAGTAGGACAATTATAACTAAAAGCTTGTCTTTCTTGAGGAATAATGCTATGAAATATATGTTCGTTTTTAGCATTATCAAATATTCCCACACTTGAGCGTTGCTTGTCCTCAAGCAATATCGTCTTGAAATACTAGAATCACTTCTTTATTCTTCACACTTTGTAAATCAGTGATTTCTATACGGCGGTATAAACAATGATAGTAACGATAGAACCATGGTTAAAGGTGGGTGTGTCATCCACATTTGCCTCGGGTTTAGGTCAACGACACTTGCAATCAAATAGTCGATTTACTTTCGGTTTCCAAAGCAAAGTGCACATTTGAAAGGCGGTTTACAGTCCCACATGACTATGAAAATGTAGATCCTTAAGGAAATTGGATCTTTATGAAAATATTTGATCTTTTGAAAATTCAATCTAGCTTTTACCCTAGATAAGTTTTCCGGAATAACCCTTCACCGGTGTTTGCAAAATGTTTTTGTGGGTTTGGTGGGTTTCAGATTTGAAAATTTTAGCTCAAAACTTATGGTTTTGTGTCACCCACTTGCTAACCTTGTATTAGGAAAGCAACACGTCCAGTATACTTGTCCCGTATATTATCTTTCGATAAACTACCGTCCAGTTGTAAAGGAAAGCGTTGAACAAGCAACTGTTAAGGCAATGTCCCTTGACATGCTTTTAATTATGGTCTATAACGTGTCGGATGTAATTACTATCCTTGGTAGGAGCAATAGTAAAGCTCACCCTTATGATTTTTCGGTCTGGCACAAGGTCCTGTCTTTGACCACTATGCAACCACCGTTCTTACGGTTGACACCCGATTTGGTTCAGGTGACCTAATTAATTCCAGGTGAATTCCTAGGATTTTACATTCAATGGTAATGAACGCATTGAAAATGGGTTTTCAGAAAACAAATCGGTTTGTAATCTTGATCAAAATATTTTCTCGTTCAAGCTCGAGTTTAGATATCATTGAATTCCATGAGTTTGAATTCTCACTCTTTAAGGTCAATCTCTAGGATTGAGTAATATCAGGCTTAAAAGCTGATTTTTAATCTTTAAGGAGATTATCCTTTCTGGGGATCTGATTCATTAGTCTTATCAAGCTAATTTGCATGGTGCCCCCCCATTGTACGAGATAAATCCTTCTCATGGTTAGGATAAATCTGACCACTTGGCGACCCTGTTTAATGATGAGGTCCGTGGATTTCCTGCTGATTTTAGTGATGACTTTTCTAGATTTTTCGTCAACCTACAGCTGGTCTGGACGACAACTTCTTGACCTAAATCAAGAAGCGCGTGTCTTTTTCGAAAGACTTTACTTCCTTTTAATGATGGAATTGATTCATCGTGTAGATCCATCTCTTCTTTTCTTTCATCGGGTAAAATGGTTTAGTTTAGTACAAAGCAAAAGTAGTTTCAGTTATTTGTTACAGATATATGTGACATATGTTTAAGATAACTTGGTAAATTTTCCCACACTTGGCTTTTATTTTCCTTTTTATCGTCCTCTATTCCATTTTAAATGAATTTCAACATTTTGGTTTGTTTCTCAATTTATGTCCTTTCCGAGGTTACAATAATTTCGGTGTTAACACCTAGTTTTATCGTTCATAAATATGTATAAACATGATTTTTAGTTCATTTAATTGAAAATTTTGAAATTTTTTTACTAGAATTGGGTAGTCAGTATATAAGACTAGGGCTGTTCTTTATTATCAGAGAGCACTAGATTCTAATACAACTACTACGTTACTAGTATTTTTAATGGTAACCAAGTGTATAAAGATAAAAATTTTAAAAATCCGAAAGAATTTAACCCCTTCCCACACTTAAGATCTTGCAATGCCCTCATTTGCAAGAAATCAGTACAATTTAAATTATTGAGGGTGATTAGCGTAGAAATGATTAAATTTTACCAAAGTTTCCAAATATATTGGCGTTTGTTTGCTGAATGATAAATGGTGCATAGCATTTGTTCATTTCGTCTGTTGTTACAATACATTTATTTGTCATCTTGTCGTCAAAATTAGTAGCTTTTGCTGAACTTAATGCCAGTCTTTGAAAATGCGCTGTTTTACCCAGTTTTGAACAATCGAAAATATACATACATACAAGTATAATCATGCATGGCAATTTGAAATGGGACTTAATATCCCACTTTCAAATTCTAAATATGAAATATTAGTACACAATAATAATAAAATAATAAAAATTACACAAATTTATCCAATAACATAAGTTTAAACATGAAAAAGTCAAAAGATAAAAACATAATAATCATAAAAATAACCAAATGGAACTAAATCAGTCTGGATAGGGGTTCCAGTTCATCTCATCGGGTGGGTTCCATTGTTGGTTATAGGTGTTCTGATAGGCTTGGTTATAGTCATACCGGTTAAAGGGTGGTCGGATATCGGGGCTATGTGGCGGAAAATGAGCAGGTCGAGTAGGTACATAGTTATTTGGTACCTGATATGATAGCTGGCTCATGATTTGGTGCTGATGAACTAACCAGCTATCGTGTTGGATTCGCCTATAATCCTCGTATACTCGCTCGGAGTTCCACTGCTCATACATACTATGTCTTGCTGCGTTCGTCATTGCTTCCTCATCTATACGAACGTGGACGTCAAGAATAGCATCTCGAAAGACATCCCTAATGTCTTCCGCCTCCTCCATTTCCTCGTCTGAGCCTCTCTCTACCTGAGGATGAGATCCCTCATAGGGTACTGCCTGGTTACATCTACTTTTCAATACCTTAGCACCCACATAAACTTTCAATCCTAAGGGCTTAACCTGTTCTCTACAAATCTGTAATGGACCCCCTTGGTTCCTATCAACACCTAAATACTCTCCAATGAGAGTAACAAACATACCTCCTCCTATTATACTCCCATCCTGCATTCCCTCTACCATTTTAGATAAATAAAAAGCAACACAGTAAGGGATATTGACAAAGCTTCTAGGATCCCGAATACACTTTAGGTAGAATAAATCATATAAGGTAATTTTTTCTTTATTATGACCTCTTTGTGTAATCGAGTTAGCCAAAAATCTATGAATAATACGAAGCTCGGCTCTGTCAATATGTGTATAGGAGTGTCCTCCTGCTCGTGTAAAAACATCAAAATGTGACATACGCCTCCAAATGGCGTCAGCGTCAAAGTTACTATCTACCCGTTTACCATAATGAATCAAGTTTGTACAATCGGGTAATAGCAACTCACCAGGAGTATATATCTGTAAGGCCCTGGCCATGTCCAGCATGGACATTCTGTACATCCTACCGCCAAGGATAAACCTAAGAAATCTTCTATCATCTATTCTAACTATATTTGTATCAAGTGATACAGTACTCATCAACTCAACACACCATTCCTTATATACAGGTCTACGAATGGTGAAAAGACGTTCCCAATCTGTAAAAGAAGAACTGCCATACCTTTGAACTAAAAGCTGTCTAACACGGTCAGCTAGATGGACCGTTTCCAAAGGGGCCCAATCAATTACCCTTGGCACCTCTACATTTTTTGTTACCAATTTGAATTTGTTCCTTTGATATGTCTCGTAATCTCTCCATCTTCTATCAAATCTCAGATTAGGATGTAGAGTGTGCTCAGGAATCGTTGGGAATTCTACTGGCGGCCTCATTGGGAATACTATGAATTCATCAACAAACTGTACCGGATCATAATAAGGTATGTGCTGATCAGGCTGTTGTTGTTCCTATTGCGGTTCTTGTTCGTGTTGCATTTCTGGTTCTGGTTCTGGTGCTGGTCGTCTAGATGATGATGCTCCTGAACCTCCAGTGTCGGCTCTCTGTAAAATACATTAAACACAAAATTTGTGCATCCAAATATGCATTAGTGTTATCAAAATAACAACTTAAAACAATCACTATAACATGTTAAATCAAAATTAAACTTATACACATTTTCACAATTTTTCACAATTCTACATTTTTCAAATAAGCACATATGAAAATGTATACAAAATTCATAAGCATTTAACTCAAATAACATGTCAAAATATTCATTACTAATAATTTAACAAGTCTCAAATGGCAAATATATCAAATAAATCAAGTTCATGAATTTTGGACTTAAAAAGTCTACTTTAATCTCCAAAAATCATGTTTAGGATCATTGTTTGGATCATTTAACTATCTAAACATGTTACACTACTCAATTTAGCAATAATTCATGACAAAAATCGGCCATAACCTGTTTATATCAAAAAGCCCCAAATTGCTCAAGAACACAAACCCTAGATTTCTAAAAATTTTGAAGTTTTTGGCTTCAAATCATGTTAAATAGCATCAATCTAGGTTATACATGCATAAAATACTAACAATTTAACACTAATTACACTAGAAATTAACAAAATTGCATTAGGTAAAAAATTGGTAATTATCACAAAAACTAGGAATTTATAGAGTTTAGGAGTGTAATTTTTACCAATTTGCTGAAGAATGAGAATCTAGGCATGATTAGAGCAAGAAAAATGACGAATTACGGTGAATTTTGGTGAATATTTGGGAGTATTTTCGGGTATGTGTGTGTGTTGTGGTGTAGAAGCAGACTCGCTGAGAGTTTTTGATCTGGCCAGTTTTCCAGCCTCATGCGATCGCATGGGGTGCCGGCTACAGTGTTTTCAGCTTTTTTTTTTTTTTTTTAATAAAACCTTATGCTTTATAAAACTTATAATTAATTAAATTTTAAAAATTTTGTTTTCCTTTAGGAGCGAGGGCGTTTTGGATTGTTGTCCTAGTCTGTCCCTCGACAAAATTTTAAAATTTGTCAAATCAAAGCGCGGTTTTTAAAAGTAAAGATTTTTGGGTTTTTTTTTAATGTTTTTGGCATACTTTAATTCAATAAGATTAAAAATAATGATAATAAAAGTTCTCGTCCCTTCCTCGGGTAAAGCAATTTCGGTTCAAAGACCTAGTCTTCAACTTGCGAAGAATTTTAAAAATCATATTTTTAACTTAATGAGATAAAGTAAAATTTTTTTTTTTTCACACAACTTAAATATAAAATTCAAAATTAATATTAAAAATTCACACCAAACTTAAAATTTGAAATGCATAAAATTAAAAATTCATATTTTAAAAATTAGAAATTCACACCAAACTTAATTTAAAAATTCAAATATTTACAATTTTAAAAATATTGTTTTTACAAAGTTTACAATATTAATTTAAGATTTAAATATTAATTTTAAAAATATGGTAAAAATAAAATTAAAAATCTTTTTGGCTTTTTATCCCACTTTAATCAATCAAATATTATCAAAAATATGCGCCCCTCTTTTCGGTAAAGTAATTTCGGTTTCAAGACCTAATTTAACTCATGACGAATTTTTGAAATATTTTTGGTTGATTGATTAAAGATATTTATACCTTAAGAATAAACGTTAAATTTCGCAGTGATGTAATAAATTTTTTAATGATATCAATAATTTCGATCGCCAAACCTAATTTTATTCAATACCAATTTAATACTTTTTAGCGAACAAATTAGCGTTTATTATCAAAAGGTTAAAAATAAAAATAAAAATAAAAACTATACAAACATACCTGTGAAATAGATTTTTTAGTTATATGATCTATCCCATTCATAAGATAGTCGGTTTAATTGGTTTTCCATAGCTACATAGGCGTAACCTCGAGCATTCAGTGTCTTTTCTTCTAAACATATGAACGGTCCGTCTCTGCATAAAGTAACAAATTCGGTATTTGAATAGGTTTGATTATTTGAACATTTACCTTCATGTGACCATTTTCCGCATTTGTGACATCTTTCTAGGTGTCGTGCTCTTCTTTTTGCTGCGGATTTTGATTTTCCTTTACCAAATTGTAACTTATTATCTTCGCATCTGGATTCTTTTCTAACTCCGTCCATTCTTTCTCTGATTATTGATACTAATTCACTCGGTAGTATGTCATTATTACGTTTAGTGATCAAAGCGTGTAGCATTAGACCATGGTTTAGTTCACAGGCAGTCTTCATTTTGTAAAAACCTAAAAAAAAATAAAAATTCAGAATGGGGGGAGAAGACTAGTTCTTTAGGGTCTGCTAGGGAAAGACCATTCGGGTTCCATTTTCGAGAACTACACGAAAACAAACAATCTAACTCTAACAGAAATACATATTATCCTTTAAAGACTTGATTCTCCCCACACTTAGTTAGCTGTGGTGTCGAAATTGTGATTAACTTCGTTGTCGACTTCCATCGGACCATGTATGTAATGTTTAACTCTGTGACCATTAACTTTAAATTCCATCCCATTTGAATTTATTAATTCTATCGTTCCGTATGGGAAAACTCTTTTGACTATGAATGGTCCAGACCATCTTGATTTCAATTTTCCAGGAAATAGTTTGAATATTGAATTGAAAAGAAGAACTCTGTCTCCTTCTTTAAATTCTTTTGAACTTCTGATTCTTTTATCATGCCATTTCTTCGTTCTTTCCTTATAGATTAATGAATTTTCGTATGCTTCATGTCTTAATTCTTCTAATTCATTTAGTTGACTTAATCGTAGACGTCCAGCTTCATGTAAATCAAGATTACATGTTTTCAAAGCCCAAAATGCTTTGTGTTCAATTTCTACTGGAAGATGAAATGCTTTTCCAAAAACAAGTCTAAAAGGTGTGGTTCCAATTGGAGTTTTGTAGGCTGTTCTAAAAGCCCAGAGTGCATCCTCCAATTTAATGGACCATTCCTTTGGATTTGATCCTACGGTTTTCTCTAGAATACGTTTTAAAGCTCGGTTGGTATTTTCAACTTGTCCATTTGTTTGTGGATGATATGCGGTGGAGATTTTATGAGTTACTCCATATCTTTTAAGAACTTTCTCAAGTTGATTATTACAGAAATGAGTACCCCGATCACTTATTAAAGCTTTCGGTGTTCCAAACCTTGCAAAAAGACGTTTTAAAAAGTTGACTACAACTCGTGCATCGTTAGTTGGGAGAGCTTGTGCTTCCGCCCATTTAGATACATAATCAATGGCTACGAGTATATATAGATTATTATGAGATTTTGGAAATGGACCCATAAAGTCAATACCCCAAATGTCAAATACTTCACATACTTGGATGACATTTTGAGGCATTTCATCACGTTGACTTATTTTTCCGGCCCTTTGACATGCATCACAGGATTTGCAAAATAGGTGTGCGTCTTTGTAAATTGTAGGCCAATAGAATCCAGCATCATAAACTTTTCTTGCTGTTAGTTGAGGCCCATAATGCCCTCCTGTTGGTCCTGTGTGACAATGGTTTAAAATTTTACTAGCTTCATCTCCAAATACACATCGGCGTATTATTCCATCGGGACAACTTTTAAACAGATGTGGATCTTCCCAGAAATAGTGTTTTATATCACTGAAGAATTTCTTTCGTCTTTGGTACGATAATCCTTTTTCAAGGAATCCACATACTAAATAATTTGCATAGTCTGCAAACCATGGGATTTCTTTATAATCTATCTTCAATAGATATTCATCAGGAAAGTTGTCTTGTATGGCTGATTCATTTAGAACTTCTAATTCGGGATTTTCAAGACGAGAAAGATGATCAGCGGCGAGATTTTCTGCTCCTCTTTTATCTCGGATTTCAATATCAAATTCTTGTAAGAGTAAGATCCAACGGATTAATCTTGGTTTAGCATCTTGTTTTGAAAATAGGTATCTAAGAGCAGAATGGTCGGTATAGACCACCGTTTTTGCTAGAACGAGATATGATCGAAATTTGTCAAAAGCAAAGACAATAGCAAGGAGTTCTTTTTCAGTAGTTGTATAGTTCGTTTGTGCTCCTTGTAATGTCTTACTAGCATAATATATAGGTTGAAATCGTTTTTCAATCCTTTGTCCAAAAACGGCTCCCATTGCAAAATCACTTGCATCGCACATTAGTTCAAATGGTAGATTCCAATTTGGTGTTATCATGATCGGTGCATTAGTGAGTTTCTCTTTAAGAATATTAAAAGATTTGATACACTCATCTGAAAAGATGAATGGAGCATCCTTTTCTAGGAGTTTATTCATAGGAGTGGCAATTTTAGAAAAATCTTTTATGAAACGTCGGTAAAAACCGGCATGCCCTAGAAAACTCCTAACTCCTCTAACATTGGTGGGATGTGGAAGTTTAGCAATTACATCTACTTTAGCTCTATCCACTTCAATTCCTTCTTTTGAAATTTTATGTCCAAGAACGATGCCTTCTTTAACCATGAAATGGCATTTCTCCCAATTAAGTACTAGATTTGATTGTTCGCATCTAAGAAGCATTCGTTCCAGATTAACTAGACATGATTCAAATGTATCACCGAAGACTGAAAAGTCATCCATGAAAACTTCCATGCATTCTTCTATCATGTCGTGAAAAATCGCCATCATACACCTTTGAAAGGTTGCAGGGGCGTTGCAAAGTCCAAATGGCATGCGTTTGTAAGCAAAAGTACCATAAGGGCACGTGAATGTGGTTTTCTCTTGGTCCTCGGGTGCTATTGGAATTTGAAAATATCCGGAAAATCCATCTAGAAAACAATAGTAACTATTTCCGGCTAATCTTTCCAACATTTGATCTATGAAAGGTAAGGGAAAGTGATCTTTTCTGGTGGCGTCATTTAATTTTCTATAATCAATACACACACGCCATCCTGTTACGGTTCTAGTAGGAATAAGCTCATTTTTCTCATTTGTAATGACAATCATGCCACCCTTCTTAGGCACGCATTAAACTGGGCTTACCCATGGACTATCAGAGATTGGATAAATTAGACCTGCATCTAGCAGTTTAATAATCTCTTTCTTAACTACATCTTGCATATTAGGATTTAGTCTTCGTTGGCGTTGCACATACGTTTTATGACCTTCTTCCATAAGGATTTTATGTGTGCAATACGAAGGACTTATTCCTTTAATATCATGAATCTTCCATGCAATGGCTGGTTTATGAGCTTTCAACACAGAAATGAGTTGTGATTTCTCATTTTCAGTAAGAGAAGATAATATTATTACAGGTAATTCAGATTCACCATGTAAATAAGCGTATTCCAAATGGTTTGGAAGTGGCTTTAACTCTAATTTCGGTGGTTCTTCTATCGATGATTTATATCGATATCTGTCTTCTTCTTTTAGCATTTGAATTTCTTCTGTTGTTGGTTCATATCCATTAGCTATAAGTGTAACTAACATTTCAGCTTCATCAATTGGTTCATTACCTTCTCCTAAAGAACATTCTCCTGTTCCTTGTAATTCTGGAAATTCTTCTAATAATTCTGCATGTGCATCTATAGTTTGAATATAATAACATGTATCATCTGCAGATTGTGGTTGTTGCATTGCTCTATCAACTGAAAAGGTAACACTCTCATCCTCTATACTTAGGGTCAGTTTCTTACCGAACACGTCTATCATTGCTTTAGCCGTGTTTAAGAATGGTCTTCCTAATATGAGAGGAACTTGAGAATCTTCTTCCATGTCCAAAACAACAAAATCTACTGGAAATACTAAAGTACCAACTTTAACTAGCATGTTCTCCATTATCCCTCTAGGATATTTTATTGATCTATCGGCTAGTTGTATGCTTATTCTGGTTGGTTTCAATTCTCCAAGGTCTAGTTTAGTGTATAGTGAATACGGCATTAGATTTATACTAGCACCTAAGTCTGCCAATGCTTCTATTGAACTAAGACTACCCAGAAAACATGGAATTGTGAAACTTCCTGGATCAGATAGTTTTTCTGGTATCTTATTCAACAGCACTGCTGAACAATTAGCATTCATAGTAACAGCCGAGAGTTCTTCCATTTTCTTTCTATTTGAGATTAGATCTTTCAAGAATTTAGCATATCTAGGCATTCCTGAAATCACATCAATGAAAGAAAGATTTACATTTATCTGTTTAAACATATCCAAAAATTTGGATTGCTCGGCTTCAAGTTTCTCTTTCTTCATTTTACTCGGGTAAGGAAGTGGTGGTTGGTATGGTTTAACATAAGGTTTATCCTTAACTGTGTTATCTTCATTAACCTTTTTCAACTACCGGTTCTTTTTCCTTATCTTGATCAGGTTGTGGTTCTTGTGGAGTAGGAATAGCTTTATCAGAAGTTACAGGTATTTCAGGTGGTTTAAGTGTTGTACCACTTCTTGTGGTAATGGCTTTAGCTGTTTCATTCCGGGGGTTAGCATTTGTATCACTAGGTAGACTTCCCGGTTTTCTTTCACCTATTAACCTTGCTAGGTTACTTACTTCTTGTTCCAGATTTTGAATAGAAGCTTGTTGATTTCTAAATGCTTGAGCATTTTGTTCATTAGTTTGTTTCTGAGATGTGAAAAACTGCGTTTGAGTTTCAACTAGCTTCGTCATCATATCTTCTAAATTCGGCTTTTTATCATCGGTTTGTTGTGGTGGTTTGTTTTGAAAATTCGGTCTTTACTGATTGTAAGTATTATTGGATACTTGTTGATTGTTAGGACCTTGTTGGTTGTTGTATGGAATATTTCTGTTATAATTCTGGTTTTGATTGTAAATCGGTCTTGGCGGTTGATAATTATTCTGATAATTATTTCCGGGCCTTTGGTTTATGTATGAAATATTCTCTCTTTGTTCCATTGTTAATTCAATACTGAGACAATTTTTTGTCAAATGTGGTCCTCCACACTGCTCACAACTAATTCGTATTGAGTGAATATCTTTAGTCATCTTTTCCATTCGTCTCTCCACAGCATCTATCTTTGCGGAAATGGAATCTAAGTCATGGCTAGAATCGGCTCTAGCTGCTTTAGATGATCTAATGATATCTTTTTCTTGGTGCCACTCATGTGAGTGGGAAGCAGTGTTATCAATAATTTTGTAAGCATCAGTTTCGGTTTTCTTCATAATAGAACCACCAGCTGCTATATCTATGTCTTTCCTTGTAGTGATGTCGCATCCTTGGTAGAATATTTGTACTATTTGACAGGTGTCTAAACCATGTTGCGGACATCCTCTTAACAACTTTCCATATCTTGTCCATGCCTCATATAAAGTTTCATTTGGCTTCTGTGTAAACGTAACAATTTCTGCTTGAAGTCTTACGGGTTTAGATGCAGGAAAGAATTGTTTAAGAAATTTGTCAACTAAAACATCCCATGTATCAATCGCCCCTTCAGGTAATGATTCAAACCAATTTTTGGCTTCTCCCTTTAAAGTCCAGGGAAATAACATGAGATATATCTGTTCATCCTCCACTTCTCGGATTTTAAATAGTGTGCAGATTCTATTAAAGGTACGTAAATGTTCATTTGGATCTTCCTTCGGCGCACTACTAAATTGGCATTGATTAGTCACCATGTGTAGAATTTGTCCTTTGATTTCATAATCTGGCGCATTAATGTCTGGATGAGTAATTGCGTGACCTTGGCCAGTGCGTTTAGCTCTCATTCGGTCTTCCATACTTAAAGGTTCCAGATTCTCCATAATTGAATTTGTTGAATCGGAATCACTAGAGGATTCTGATTTAATGGTTCGTTCCTCAACAATCTCTGTTTGAATGATTGGTGGTTCCGGAGGAAAGTTTAGTGGTTCAGGATCTACGAACCGTTCCTGAATATTCTCCGGATTCTCAATTGTGAGGTCGGGTTCAAAAAATGGATTATCGGAAATTTGAACTGAAGTACTTGGTCGACTGGATGACGATTCTAAAGAAAAATCAACGGCGGTTATATTTGCTAAATGTCTTGATCTAGTTACAGGTGGTGAACGTACAAAAGGTGGTGAACGTCTTGCTCGGTGCATTCACTGAATATCCTATTAGTTTTAAAAAGGAAAGAAAAATTATAATAAGTTATCCAATTAATAGACTTTTCTGATTTTGCCCACGTTTCGAATAGCCAAAAGATGCAGCAGAGGGGCAGGATTCGTTTGGTCTCAATATAATTGAGGACTGTTTGGCTCCAATAACCCGGTCCACGTACAAATCCAACTATTACTACGAACCAGAAAATTTTGATGTCTATTAATTTAACCACTCAAAATAAATTTTCGTAATTTTAAGAAATTTAGATAAGAAGTAGAATAAAAATCTATGTCCTAAAACTAGAATAGCGAGAAATAAGAAAGAAAAAGAGTTCGTCGAAAAAGGTCGAAAAAGAAAAATGGTTGAAAAATAAAAGGTGACGGAAAAATAAAAGAAACTTATAAAACTTAAAAATACCTGACTAACCTAACCTTATTACTACAACTAACTTAAAATTATAATCGCAAATTGAAATTACTAATTGGAATGATAATTGATACATAGGTAAAAGTTGTCTAAAAATATTAAAGCTTACAAGAAAAACTAAATCCCAAATGGAAATAACTTAAAAAGAAACTAAAACTTAAAAAGGCGTCGCAAAATTCTAAAGTACCTAAATCTTAGTCTACAGAAAAAGCACTTAAGGAATTCTACGGCAAATCCTAAAAATCTAGAAATAAAAATAAATATGGCAAAAACTATGACTTAAAACTAAATACGAGCGAAAAATACAAAAATTACGCTAAAAGAGTACAAAATATAAAAATATACTAAAAATTGTAAAAAGTATAATTTTTATAAAAATATTATTTTTATATTATTTATTTTATAAAAATATTAATTTTAAAATTTAATTAAACTAAATAAACTAAATATATAAATTAAATAATAAAACTAAACTTAATTAATATTAAATATAAAACTAAATAGGGTTTCATAATTATAATAATAAATAATACCCGTAATTAATGCTGATTCAGGGCTACAGTTGGCGTGTCAGCAGGGCTCATGCGATCGCATGAGTCCTCAGTTGCCCAGCCATGCGATCGCATGGGCCAGGGTTTCGGGCCATAGAGTGGGCTGCTACAGTACAGGCCGAATTAATTATTTTTTTTTTTTTGTAAAATATAAAATATATTTAAATAAAACTTATATTTTTACAAACTAAAAAAAAATGGAAATAAAGAAACTTTATAAAACTTAAATATTTATCAAACTCCTAAAAATATTTATATTTTTGTTTTTCTTTTTATATTTTCGAATATTTAAAACGTATTTTTATAAAAACGAATTTTAATAAAAGTAAACTAAAAATCTTTTTTTTTTTTATATTAGCGTTGCGCTTCCGGTGTTTAAGACGATTCCCCGACAGCGGCGCCAAAAATACTTGATGTCTTAGCGTGGTATACGAAATAGCTTATATTTTTGCAGGAAATACTATTAAATACGATACAATTTTACACAAGATATTTATTTATTTATAGAATGGATATACTTAAACCTTGCTACAACACTTATAGGCAGTGTACCTAATCGTACAGTAATGTAGTTTTTAGTAAGTCCGGTTCGTTTCACAGGGAATCTTTTTAAACAAAGCTTAACGCTATATTAGTTTACTTTTATAAAAATACAAATATATATATATAAGTAATATTATTATTATAAATGGGGGTTTTTGCCGTTTAATGACCGGTTTGTCGATTTTAAAACTTTAGTCGCAGTTAAAACCAAATGTAAAATATTAAAAATAAATACAAGACTTAAATTAAAGCATAAAGTAAATATCGATAATGAAATTGCGAATAATAAAAGTGCGATAAAATAAACTTGCGATAATTAAAAAGTACGATAATTAAAAGTACAATTAAATACAATAACAATAAAAATGCGATAATTAGAAGTGCAATTAAATATAAAATAAAGGAAATTAAATATGAAATAAAAGAATTATGCTTATTTAAACTTCCGTAATCATGATGTTTGACGTGTTGATTTTAGTTTTATGCCCATGGGTTAATTGTCCTTTGTCCTGGATTATTTAATATGTCCGTCTGGTTTTTGTCCATAACAGTCCATCAGTCATAAAAGGTTGAACATAACTTACAATGATTAAAAATAGCGTAGCGTTACACGGACAGAATTTCGACTTACACCCTTACAATATTCGCTAACATACCCTTGTTATTAGGATTAAAATTAAAATTAAAATTAAAATATAAATTATATATATATTTTACGTATATATGAGAGAAGAGAGAAAGATGGATTATGTTTTTGGTGCACCAAAGCTCGATTTTTATAGGCATGTGGGCTGGAACTGGGGCTCATGCGATCGCATGGATTTATGCCTTCCAGGCCATGCGATCGCATGGCCAGCTGGGGAGGCTCATATTTGGTTGTTTTCTTCTGCCGACGGTTTTATAAATAATATAATATATTAAATAATTATAAGAATTATTTAAATATTATATTATATTTATGTGCATAGTTTACTTGTAATTTTTAGTCAGTTGCGTCGAGCGTTGAGAGTTGACTCCGGTCCCGGTTCCGGATTTTCGAACGTCCTTGCGTACAATTTTATATTTTGTACTTTGCGTTTTGAATCTTGTACTCTTGTAATTTCGAGACGTTTCTTATCAATAATTGGAACCTCTTGGATTGTATTTTGTACTTTTGAGCTTTTTGGTCGTTTGCGTCTTCAATTCGTCAAATCTGTCTTTTGTCTTCACCTTTTATTATTTAAGCGAATATCATTTGTAAATAGGACAATTATAACTAAAAGCTTGTCTTTCTTGAGGAATAATGCTATGAAATAGCTTATATTTTTGCAGGAAATACTATATAATGCTATGATAATGCTAAAAACGAACATATATTTCATAGCATTATTCCTCAAGAAAGACAAGATTTTAGTTATAATTGTCCTATTTACAAGTGATATTCGCTTAAATAATAAAAGGTGAAGACAAAAGACAGATTTGACGAATTGAAGACGCAAACGACCAAAAAGCTCAAAAGTACAAAATACAATCCAAAAGGTTCCAATTATTGATAAGAAACGTCTCGAAATTACAAGAGTACAAGATTCAAAACGCAAAGTACAAAATATAAAATTGTACGCAAGGACGTTCGAAAATTCGGAACCGGGACCGGAGTCAACTCTCAACGCTCGATGCAACGGACTAATAATTACAAGTCAACTATGCACATAAATATAATATAATATTTAAATAATTCTTATAATTATTTAATATATTATATTATTTATAAAACCGTCGGCAGAAGAAAACAACCAAATATGAGCCTCCCCAGCTGGCCATGCGATCGCATGGCCTGGAAGGCATAAATCCATGCGATCGCATGGCCTGGAAGGCATAAATCCATGCGATCGCATGAGCCCCAGTTCCATCCCACATGCCTATAAAAATCGAGCTTTGGTGCATGATGTCAAAGCTAAGGTATAAGAAATAGTTTATATTTTACTAGGAAATACTACAAAATATGACACAAGTTTTTTTAATTTACGGATGGGATATACTTAAACCTTGCTACAACACTTATAGGCAGTGTACCTAATCGTAAAGTAGTGTAGTTTTTAGTAAGTTCGGTTCGTTCCACAGGGAAATCTTTAAACAAAGCTTAACGCTATATTAGTTTACTTTTATAAAAATACAAACATATATATAAGTAATATTATTATTATAAATGGGGGTTTTTACCGTTTAATGACCGGTTTGTCGATTTTAAGACTTTAGTCGCAGTTAAAACCTAATGTAAAATATAAAATAAATACAAGACTTAAATTAAAGCGTAAAGTAAATAACGAAAATGAAATTGCGAATAATAAAAGTGCGATAAAATAAACTTACGATAATTAAAAAGTACGATAATTAAAAGTGCGATTAAATAACAATAAATAAAAGTGCGATAATTAGAAGTGCAATTAAATATAAAATAAAGGAAATTAAATATGAAATAAAAGAATTATGCTTATTTAAACTTCCGTAATCATGATGTTTGACGTGTTGATTTTAGTTTTATGCCCATGGGTTAATTGTCCTTTGTCCTGGATTATTTAATATGTCCGTCTGGTTTTTGTCCATAACAGTCCATCAGTCATAAATATAAAATGCGAGTACCCTTGTCAAATTATTATTATACCCGAAGTTAAATATTCCAACTAATTGGGGATTCGAATTGTAACAAGGTTTTAATACTTTGTTTAATGAATACACCAGGTTATCGACTGCGTGTAAACCAAGGTTTTACTACTTTGTTAACAATTACACCAATTACCCTTGAATGTAATTTCACCCCTGTTTTAATTATTCTAGTGGCTATTAATCCATTCCCGTGTCCGGTTAAATGAACAATTATTCGTACATATAAATACCCCGCCCATCATGTCCGATCGAGTGTATATGGTAATTTATAGGGACGCCCAATTGTAAATCTTTATATTAACATTAACAAACTATCATTTAGTTAAACAAATATAAAGCCCATTAATAGCTCATAGTCTAATTTCCACAAGTGTCGTTCTTTTGTCCAAACCCCAATTATGGTATAAAGCCCAATTACCCATTTTTAGTAATTAGCCCAACATCATGATTACTTCGTTTTAAATAAGCATAATAATAACTTAGCTACGAGACATTAATGTAAAAAGGTTGAACATAACTTACAATGATTAAAAATAGCGTAGCGTTACACGGACAGAATTTCGACTTATACACTCAAAACACTCCTTAACATAACCTTATTATTATTATTAATTAAAATTAAAATTATAATTAAATTTATTTATGTATTACAAAAGAGAGATAGAAAGATATATTATGGTGTACATAAAATGGATCACGAACTCGCTTTAAATAGAATGTGGCCTGGAAAAGCCCCTCATGCGAGTCGCATGAAAATGGGCATAGGGCCATGCGAGTCGCATGGCCATGAATTCCAGCTCACATTCGTTTGGCTCCTAGCTTGTCGACATAATTTAATAATAATAAATATATAAATAATTTTAATAATTATTTATATATTTATATTATATTTATATGCATAGTTGAGTAGATAATTTTAGTCCGTTACGTCGGGCGTTTCTTCTAGGCTCAGGTCCAGGTTCCGGATTTTCGGACGTCCTCGCGTACTATTTTATATCGTGTACTTTGCGTCTTGTAACTTGTACTCTTGTTATTTTGAGACGTTCCTCATCAATAATTTGAACCTTTTTGATTGAATCTTGTACTTTTTAGCTTTTTGGACCTTTCCGTCTTCAATTTGTCGAATCTGCCTTTTATCTTCACTTTTTAATATTTAAACGAATAGTGCTTGTAAATCGAACAATATCAACTAAAATCTTGTCTTTCTTGGGGAATAATGCTGTAAAATATGTGTTCATTTTTGGCATTATCAATATTCCCACACTTAAGCGTTGCTTGTCCTCAAGCAATATAGTCTTGAAACACTTGAATCACTTCTTTATTCTTCACACTTTGTACATAAGTGACTTCAATACAGCGGTATAAACAATGATAGTAACGATGTGGTTTAAAGGTGGGTGTGTCTTTTATAGTTGCCTCGGGTTTAGGTCAACGACACTTGCAATCAAATAGCCGATTTACTTTCGGTTTCCAAAGCAAAGTGCACATTTGAAAGGTGGTTTACAGTCCCACATGACTATAAAAATTTAGATCCTTAAGGAAATTGGATCTTTATGAAAACATTTGATCTTTTGAAAATTCAAGCTAGATTTTACCCTAGACAAGTTTTCTGATTTGATCCATCATCGGTGTTGCAAAATATATCTGTGGATCAATATTTTGGCTAAAACTTTTAGGCTCGTGTAATCCACTCCTATCCCTGTATCGGAAAGCACACATCCAGTTTACTTGTTCCGTATATTACCTTTCGGTAAACTACCGTCCGGTTGTAAAGGAAAGCGATGAACAAGAAACTGTTAAGGCAATGTCCAGTGACATGCAGATGATTATGGTCTTTTTAACGTGTCGGATGCTAGAACTATCCTTGGTAGGAGCAATAGTAAAGATCATCCTATAATTTTTCGGTCTGGCACAAGGTCCTGTCTCCGACCATGCTATGCAACCACCGTTCTTACGGTTGACACCCGATTTGGTTCAGGTGACCTAATGAATTCCAGGTGAATTCCTAGGATTTTACGTTCAATGGTAATGAACGCATTGAAAATGGATTTTCAGAAAACAAATTGGTTTGTAATTTTGATCAAAATATTTTCTCGTTCAAGCTCGAGTTTAGATATCATTGAATTCCATGAGTTTGAATTCTCAATCTTTAAGGTCAATCTCAAGGATTGAGTAATATCAGGCTTAAAAGCTGATTTTTAATCTTTAAGGAGATTATCCTTTCTGGGGATCTGATTCATTAGTCTTATCAAGCTAATTTGCACGGTGCCTCCCCATTGTACGAGATAAATCCTTCTCATGGTTAGGATAAATCTGACCACTTGACGACCCTGTTTGATGCTGAGGTCCGTGGATTTCCTGCTGATTTTAGAGATGACTTTTCTAGATTTTTCGTCAACCTACAGCTGGTCTGGACGACAACTTCATGACCTAAATCAAGAAGCGCGTGTCTTTTTCGGAAGACTTTACTTCCTTTTAATGATGGAATTGATTCATCGTGTAGATCCATCTTTCTTTAAAATATATTACAGTAAACCGGGTAAAACTGATTAGTATCGTCCAAAGCAAAAGTACCTGCAATAATTCTTATACAAAAATGTGATAGATAGTTTTTAATTGAATAACTTGGTACATTCTCCCCACACTTAGCTTTTATTTATTCTTTTCTTTGCCTTTTTATTCTCTTCTATCCCATTTTAAATGAATTCAAGCGTTTTGGGTTGTTTCTCAATTTATGTCCTTTTCGAGGTAACGATAATTTCGGTATTATCACCTAGTTTTCACCGTTCATAAATATGTATAAACATGATTTTAAATTCATTTAGTTGAAAATTTTTCAAATTTTCACAAAATTTGGCAAATAAACTAAGTGCAAACCCGAGAGAATTTATAACCCTTCCCCACACTTGAGATCTTGCAATGCCCTCATTTGCAAGAAATCAGTAAAAATTTAAATTCATGAGGGTGATTAGTGTAGAAAAATGATTAAAAATACCGAGTTTGCAAACATATTGTTGTTATTTCACATTTGATATTTTGTTTCTTGTCGTCAAAATTAGTACCTTTTTCTGAACTTAATGACAGTCTTTGAAAGTGCGTTATTTTACCCTGTTTTGTATGTAACATAAAATACAAACATACATAATTTTGAAGTTGGGTATATTACCCCACGTTCAAAAATTTATAAAATCTAATATTTTTTTTTTGCATACTTTAAATCAATTAAATTAAAAATAATGATAACAAAATTTGTCGCCCCGCCCTCGGGTAAAGTAATTTCGGTTCAACTACCTAATCTTCAACTCACGACGAATTTTAGAAATCATTTTTTTACTTAATGAAATAAAGTAAATTTTGTTTTTAAATTCACACAAAACTTAAATTTAAAAAGCATATTAATTTCATATAAAACCTACAAAATAAAAAAAAAATCAGAATGGGGGAGAAAACTAGTTCTTTAGTGTCTGCTAGCGGAAAAGACCAATCGAATTCCATTCTCGGAACTACACGAGAACAGAACAACTAACTCCAAACAGCATTTTCTTTTTAGAACATTTGAATCTCCCCACACTTAGGTAGCCGTGGTGTCAAAATTGTGATTAACTTCATCGTTAATTTCTCTTAGTCCATAATCAACTTGCATATCCGTGACTTTTTCTTTAAGCCATTGGTCGGATTCATGTGTAATATCCACAATTTCAACTAGTTTCTCCTTTTCTTTAGGTGATAGATTGGATACTAACCGGTTACATAACTTAAAGTTCCCCTTGGTTCTAGCATCGCGAATCCGTTTAATAAGTTTCTTCATTGAACTATTAATAACGGGATCATTTAATTTCGTATCAACAACGGGGTTCTTTGTTATCATGTCATCATTAGGTGTTACTTCATTTTCCCCACACTTAGGCGTTTCATTATTGCTAAGTATTACCGTTGGAGTTGGTAAAAGCACATGGTTCTTACCAATTGTTTTTACTGGTTCAACGGTTTTGGCTGGTGGAGATTTAGACTTTCGAATCATAAAGGTGATCGATTTGTCACCACTTTTAAGTGTCATTCTTCCATTTCCTACATCAAATAACGCCTTGGTGGACGCTAAGAATGGCCGACCTAAAATTAGAGGAATGTTTGAGTCCTCTTCTATGTCAATGACAATAAATTCGACTAGAAAGGTTAAATTGCCTACTTGAACGGGTAGGTTGTCAGCAATTCCAACTGGGTGCTTAATGGTTTGATCAAAGAGTCGAACACTCATATCCGTTGGACTTAACTTACCTACACCTAATCTCTTATATAAGGAAAGAGGCATAACACTTACACTTGCACCTAAATCTGCTAGTGCATCATACATGGCACCATCACTAAGTAGACAAGGAACAATAAATTCACCCGGATCACCTACCCTAGGTGGAGGTTTTGGTGGAACTGTCTTCACCGGGTTTATATTTACGGCTTTTGTTTCTTGCACATTCTTATTCTTTTTCTTCTTCTTCTTTCCAGAGGTATCACAATCTTTATTACCTATCACTTGCTCATACTCAACTCCTTTTCTTGGAAACGGGATGGGTGGTTTGTATGGTGCCACCACTGGCTTTACATACTCGGGTGGTGGTGGTGTAACTTCTTCATTGTTACTCTCATCTAAAACCATCCCATCTTCTGGTGCTGGTTTTTCAGAATTCGTTGAAACCATATTAACATTCTCATTCCGAGGATTTACTTCAGTATTACTCGGTAGCTTTCCTTGTTCCCTCTCACTCATCATGCTAGCAAGAGTACCTACGTGTTTTTCTAGATTCAAAATGGAAGCTTGTTGAGTTCTTAATGACTGATCAAATCTCTCGTTCATTTGGGTTTGAGTTTCAATAAATTGTGTTTGAGATTCAACTAGCTTGAATACCACGTCTTCCATACTTGACTTTTTCTCTTCGGTTTGTTGTTGTGGTTTATATAAGCCAGGTCTTTGTTGATTGAAAGTGTTGTTTTGAGTTGGTTGGTTATTCGGACCTTGTTGGTTATACCAGTTATTTTCGGGTCCTTTTGGATTGTAAAGAATGTTTTGATTTCGATTGAAGTTTAGCTTTGGCGGTTGATAATTATTTTGATAATTATTTCCAGGCCTTTGGTTCATATAGGAAACATTCTCTCGTTGTTCCAATGTTGGTTCAATGTGACAATCTTTCAATAAGTGTGGTCCACCGCATAGCTCACAACTGATTCGTATTGCGTGAATATCTTTATTCATCTTTTCCATTCGTCTTTCGAAAGCATCTATTTTTGCTGAAACGGAATCAAAGTCATGGCTAGAATCGGCTCTAGCCACTTTAGATGAACGAAAAATATCTTTTTCTTGGTGCCACTCATGCGAGTGGGAGGCTGTGTTATCAATAATTTTGTAAGCTTCAGTTGCGGTTTTCTTCATAATGGAACCACCAGCTGTTATGTCGATGTCTTTTCGTGTAGCAACGTTGACACCTTGGTAGAATATTTGTACTATTTGGTAAGTGTCTAAACCGTGTTGAGGACATCCTCTCAACATCCTTCCGAATCTTGTCCACGCCTCATATAATGTTTCATTTGGCTTTTGCGCGAACGTAACAATTTCTCCTTGAAGTCTCACGGCTTTAGATGCCGGAAAGAATTGTTTAAGAAATTTTTCAACTAAAACATGCCATGTGTCAATCGCCCCTTCAGGTAACGATTCTAACCAATCTTTGGCTTCTCCCTTTAAAGTCCAGGGAAACAACATGAGATAGATCTGCTCATCTTCCACTTCTCGGATTTTGAATAGTGTACAAATTCTTTTAAACGTACGAAGGTGTTCGTTAGGATCTTCATTCGGTGCACCACTGAATTGGCATTGGTTAGTTACCATGTGTAGAATTTGTCCTTTGATTTCATAATCTGGCGCATTAACTTCTGGCTTAATAATGGCGTGACCTTGGCCAGTGCGTTTAGCTCTCATTCGGTCTTCCATACTTAAAGGTTCCAGATTCTCCATAATTGAATTTGTTGAATCGGTATCACTAGATGATTCTGATTTAATGGTTCGTTCCTCAACAATCTCTGTTTGAATGATTGGTGGCTCCGGAGGAAAGTTTAGTGGTTCAGGATCTACGAACTGTTCCTGAATATTCTCCGGATTCTCAATTGTGAGGTCGGGTTCAAAAAATGGATTATCGGAAATTTGAACTGAAGTACTTGGTCGACTGGATGACGATTCTAAAGAAAAATCAACGGCGGTTATATTTGCTAAATGTCTTGATCGAGTTACAGGTGGTGAACGTACAAAAGGTGGTGAACGTACAAAAGGTGATGAACGTCTTGCTCGGTGCATTCACTGAATATCCTATTAGTTTTTAAAAGGAAAGAAAAATTATAATAAGTTATCCAACCAATAGACTTTTCTGATTTTGCCCCCGTTTCGAATAGCCAAAAGATGCAGCAGAGGGGCAGGATTCGTTTGGTCTCAATATAATTGAGGACTGTTTGGCTCCAATAACCCGGTCCACGTACAAATCCAACTATTACTACGAACCAGAAAATTTTGATGTCTATTAATTTAACCACTTAAAATAAATTTTCGTAATTTTAAGAAAATTAGATAAGAAGTAGAATAAAAATCTATGTCCTAAAACTAGAATAGCGAGAAATAAGAAAGAAAAAGAGTTCGTCGAAAAAGGTCGAAAAAGAAAAAATGGTTGAAAAATAAAAGGTGACGGAAAAATAAAAGAAACTTATAAAAACTTAAAAATACTTGACTAACCTAACCTTATTACTACAACTAACTTAAAATTATAATCGCAAATTGAAATTACTAATTGGAATGATAATTGATACATAGTAAAAAGTCATCTAAAAATATTAAAGCTTACAGGAAAAACTAAATCCCAAATGGAAATAACTTAAAAAGAAACTAAAACTTAAAAAGGTGTCGCAAAATTCTAAAGCACCTAAATCTTAGTCTAAAGAAAAAGCACTTAAGGGATTTTACGGCAAAGCCTAAAAATCTAGGAGTAAAAATGACTATGGCAAAAACTAAGTTTAAAATTAAATATGAGCTAAAAATACAAAAGTTACGCTAAAACAATTAAAAAGGGACAAAATATAAAAATATACAAAAAGTTGTAAAAAGTACAATTTTTATAAAAATATTATTTTTATATTATTTAATTTATTAAACTATTAATTTTACAATTTAATTAAACTAATTTAACTAAAATATAAATTAAATAAAACTTAAATTAAAAATAAACTTAATTATAATATTAATAATAATTAGGGTTAATAATAATAATAATTAATAATAATCCGTAATAAATGCTGAATTAGGGCTTCTGTCGGCGTGTCAGGTTATCTCCGCGAGTTGCGGTAATTAAAATTTCAAACCCCGCGACTCGCGGGGTTCCAAAATTCAGATGACAGCTTATTTCTTCAACGCGTTTTTCTTTATTTATTTATTTATTTTATTTTCTGTTTTTAATTTTTTCTGTTTATAAAAAAAATAATATGTGTATAAATAAAACTTATATTTAAAACTTAAATAAAAATAGAATTACTTTATAATTTTAATAAATAAAATGCTTAAAACTAGATTTATATATATATCTTTTTTTTTATGTTTTTTTTTTTTTTTATATTAGCGTTGCGCTTCCGGCGTTTAAGAATGTTCCCCGGCAGCGGCGCCAAAAATACTTGATGTCAAAGCTAAGGTATAAGAAATAGTTTATATTTTACTAGGAAATACTACAAAATATGACACAAGTTTTTTTAATTTACGGATGGGATATACTTAAACCTTGCTACAACACTTATAGGCAGTGTACCTAATCGTAAAGTAGTGTAGTTTTTAGTAAGTCCGGTTCGTTCCACAGGGAAATCTTTAAACAAAGCTTAACGCTATATTAGTTTACTTTTATAAAAATACAAACATATATATAAGTAATATTATTATTATAAAGGGGGGTTTTTACCGTTTAATGACCGGTTTGTCGATTTTAAGACTTTAGTCGCAGTTAAAACCTAATGTAAAATATAAAATAAATACAAGACTTAAATTAAAGCGTAAAGTAAATAACGAAAATGAAATTGCGAATAATAAAAGTGCGATAAAATAAACTTACGATAATTAAAAAGTACGATAATTAAAAGTGCGATTAAATAACAATAAATAAAAGTGCGATAATTAGAAGTGCAATTAAATATAAAATAAAGGAAATTAAATATGAAATAAAAGAATTATGCTTATTTAAACTTCCGTAATCATGATGTTTGACGTGTTGATTTTAGTTTTATGCCCATGGGTTAATTTTCCTTTGTCCTGGATTATTTAATATGTCCCTCTGGTTTTTGTCCATAACAGTCCATCAGTCATAAATATAAAATGCGAGTACCCTCGTCAAATTATTATTATACCCGAAGTTAAATATTCCAACTAATTGGGGATTCGAATTGTAACAAGGTTTTAATACTTTGTTTAATGAATACACCAGGTTATCGACTGCGTGTAAACCAAGGTTTTACTACTTTGTTAACAATTACACCAATTACCCTTGAATGTAATTTCACCCCTGTTTTAATTATTCTAGTGGCTATTAATCCATTCCCGTGTCCGGTTAAATGAACGATTATTCGTACATATAAATACCCCGCCCATCGTGTCCGATCGAGTGTATATGGTAATTTATAGGGACGCCCAATTGTAAATCTTTATATTAACATTAACAAACTATCATTTAGTTAAACAAATATAAAGCCCATTAATAGCTCATAGTCTAATTTCCACAAGTGTCGTTCTTTTGTCCAAACCCCAATTATGGTACAAAGCCCAATTACCCATTTTTAGTAATTAGCCCAACATCATGATTACTTCGTTTTAAATAAGCATAATAATAACTTAGCTACGAGACATTAATTTAAAAAGGTTGAACATAACTTACAATGATTAAAAATAGCGTAGCGTTACACGGACAGAATTTCGACTTATACACTCAAAACACTCCTTAACATAACCTTATTATTATTATTAATTAAAATTAAAATTATAATTAAATCTATTTATGTATTACAAAAGAGAGATAGAAAGATATATTATGGTGTACATAAAATGGATCACGAACTCGCTTTAAATAGAATGTGTCCTGGAAAAGCCCCTCATGCGAGTCGCATGAAAATGGGCATAGGGCCATGCGAGTCGCATGGCCATGAATTCCAGCTCACATTCGTTTGGCTCCTAGCTTGTCGACATAATTTAATAATAATAAATATATAAATAATTTTAATAATTATTTATATATTTATATTATATTTATATGCATAGTTGAGTAGATAATTTTAGTCCGTTACGTCGGGCGTTTCTTCTAGGCTCAGGTCCCGGTTCCGAATTTTCGGACGTCCTCGCGTACTATTTTATATCGTGTACTTTGCGTCTTGTAACTTGTACTCTTGTTATTTTGAGACGTTCCTCATCAATAATTTGAACCTTTTTGATTGAATCTTGTACTTTTTAGCTTTTTGGACCTTTCCGTCTTCAATTTGTCGAATCTGCCTTTTATCTTCACTTTTTAATATTTAAACGAATAGTGCTTGTAAATCGAACAATATCAACTAAAATCTTGTCTTTCTTGGGGAATAATGCTGTAAAATATGTGTTCATTTTTGGCATTATCAGTGCACCAAAAACATAATCCATCTTTCTCTCTTCTCTCATATATACGTAAAATATATATATAATTTATATTTTAATTTTAATTTTAATTTTAATCCTAATAACAAGGGTATGTTAGCGAATATTGTAAGGGTGTAAGTCGAAATTCTGTCCGTGTAACGCTACGCTATTTTTAATCATTGTAAGTTATGTTCAACCTTTTTACATTAATGCCTCTTAGCTAAGTTATTATTATGCTTATTTAAAACAAAGTAATCATGATGTTGGGCTAATTACTAAAATTGGGTAATTGGGCTTTGTACCATAATTGGGGTTTGGACAAAAGAACGACACTTGTGGAAATTAGACTATGGGCTATTAATGGGCTTTATATTTGTTTAACTAAATGATAGTTTGTTAATGTTAATATAAAGATTTACAATTGGGCGTCCCTATAAATTACCATATACACTCAATCGGACACGATGGGCGGGGTATTTATATGTACGAATAATCGTTCATTTAACCGGACACGGGAATGGATTAATAGCCACTAGAATAATTAAAACAGGGGTGAAATTATGTACAAGGACACTTGGTATAATTGATAACAAAATATTAAAACCTTGGGTTACACTTAGTCGACATCCTGGTGTAATTATTAAACAAAGTATTAAAATCTTGTTACAGTTTAAGTCCCCAATTAGTTGGAATATTTAACTTCGGGTATAAGGATAATTTGACGAGGACACTCGCACTTTATATTTATGACTGATGGACTGTTATGGACAAAAACCAGACGGACATATTAAATAATCCAGGACAAAGGACAATTAACCCATGGGCATAAAACTAAAATCAACACGTCAAACATCATGATTACGGAAGTTTAAATAAGCATAATTCTTTTATTTCATATTTAATTTCCTTTATTTTATATTTAATTGCACTTCTAATTATCGCATTTTTATTGTTATTGTATTTAATTGTACTTTTAATTATCGTACTTTTTAATTATCGCAAGTTTATTTTATCGCACTTTTATTATTCGCAATTTCATTATCGATATTTACTTTATGCTTTAATTTAAGTCTTGTATTTATTTTTAATATTTTACATTTGGTTTTAACTGCGACTAAAGTTTTAAAATCGACAAACCGGTCATTAAACGGTAAAAACCCCCCTTTATAATAATAATATTACTTATATATATATATTTGTATTTTTATAAAAGTAAACTAATATAGCGTTAAGCTTTGTTTAAAAAGATTCCCTGTGGAACGAACCGGACTTACTAAAAACTACACTACTGTACGATTAGGTACACTGCCTATAAGTGTTGTAGCAAGGTTTAAGTATATACATTGTATAAATAAATAAATATCTTGTGTAAAATTGTATCGTATTTAATAGTATTTCCTGCGAAAATATAAGCTATTTCGTATACCACGCTAAGACATCAAGTATTTTTCGCGCCGCTGCCGGGGAATCGTCTTAAACGCCGGAAGCGCAACGCTAATATAAAAAAATAAGATTTTTAGTTTACTTTTATTAAAATTCGTTTTTATAAAAATACGTTTTAAATATTCGAAAATATAAAAAGAAAAACAAAAATATAAATATTTTTAGGAGTTTGATAAATATTTAAGTTTTATAAAGTTTCTTTATTTCCATTTTTTTTTTTAGTTTGTAAAAATATAAGTTTTATTTAAATATATTTTATATTTTACAAAAAAAAAATAAAAAAAATAATTAATTCGGCCTGTACTGTAGCAGCCCACTCTATGGCCCGAAACCCTAGCCCATGCGATCGCATGGCTGGGCAACTGAGGACTCATGCGATCGCATGAGCCCTGCTGACACGCCAACTGTAGCCCTGAATCAGCATTAATTACGGGTATTATTTATTATTATAATTATGAAACCCTATTTAGTTTTATATTTAATATTAATTAAGTTTAGTTTTATTATTTAATTTATATATTTAGTTTATTTAGTTTAATTAAATTTTAAAATTAATATTTTTATAAAATAAATAATATAAAAATAATATTTTTATAAAAATTATACTTTTTACAATTTTAGTATATTTTTATATTTTGTACTCTTTTAGCGTAATTTTTGTATTTTTCGCTCGTATTTAGTTTTAAGTCATTGTTTTTGCCATATTTATTTTTATTTCTAGATTTTTAGGATTTGCCGTAGAATTCCTTAAGTGCTTTTTCTGTAGACTAAGATTTAGGTACTTTAGAATTTTGCGACGCCTTTTTAAGTTTTAGTTTCTTTTTAAGTTATTTCCATTTGGGATTTAGTTTTTCTTGTAAGCTTTAATATTTTTAGACGACTTTTACCTATGTATCAATTATCATTCCAATTAGTAATTTCAATTTGCGATTATAATTTTAAGTTAGTTGTAGTAATAAGGTTAGGTTAGTCAGGTATTTTTAAGTTTTATAAGTTTCTTTTATTTTTCCGTCACCTTTTATTTTTCAACCATTTTTCTTTTTCGACCTTTTTCGACGAACTTTTTTTCTTTATTATTTCTCGCTATTCTAGTTTTAGGACATAGATTTTTATTCTACTTCTTATCTAAATTTCTTAGAATTACGAAAATTTATTTTGAGTGGTTAAATTAATAGACATCAAAATTTTCTGGTTCGTAGTAATAGTTGGATTTGTACGTGGACCGGGTTATTGGAGCCAAACAGTCCTCAATTATATTGAGACCAAACGAATCCTGCCCCTCTGCTGCATCTTTTGGCTATTCGAAACGTGGGCAAAATCAGAAAAGTCTATTGATTGGATAACTTATTATAATTTTTCTTTCCCTTTTAAAACTAATAGGATATTCAGTGAATGCACCGAGCAAGACGTTCACCACCTTTTGTACGTTCACCACCTGTAACTAGATCAAGACATTTAGCAAATATAACCGCTGTTGATTTTTCTTTAGAATCGTCATCCAGTCGACCAAGTACTTCAGTTCAAATTTTCGATAATCCATTTTTTGAACCCGACCTCACAATTGAGAATCCAGAGAATATTCAGGAACGGTTCGTAGATCCTGAACCACTAAACTTTCCTCCGGAACCACCAATCATTCAAACAGAGATTGTTGAGGAACGAACCATTAAATCAGAATCCTCTAGTGATTCCGATTCAACAAATTCAATTATGGAGAATCTGGAACCTTTAAGTATGGAAGAACGAATGAGAGCTAAACGCACTGGCCAAGGTCACGCAATTACTCATCCAGACATTAATGAGCCAGATTATGAAATCAAAGGACATATTCTACACATGGTGACTAATCAATGCCAATTTAGTGGTGCGCCGAAGGAAGATCCAAATGAACATTTACGTACCTTTAATAGAATCTGCACACTATTTAAAATTCGAGAAGTGGAGGATGAACAGATATATCTCATGTTATTTCCCTGGACTTTAAAGGGAGAAGCCAAAGATTGGTTGGAATCGTTACCTGAAGGGGCGATTGATACATGGGATGTTTTAGTTGACAAATTTCTTAAACAATTCTTTCCTGCATCTAAAGCCGTAAGACTTCAAGCAGAAATTGTTACGTTTACACAGAAGCCAAATGAAACTCTATATGAGGCATGGACAAGATATGGAAAGTTGTTAAGAGGATGTCCGCAACATGGTTTAGACACCTGTCAAATAGTACAAATATTCTACCAAGGATGCGACATCACTACAAGGAAAGACATAGATATAGCAGCTGGTGGTTCTATTATGAAGAAAACCGAAACTGATGCTTACAAAATTATTGATAACACTGCTTCCCACTCACATGAGTGGCACCAAGAAAAAGATATCATTAGATCATCTAAAGCAACTAGAGCCGATTCTAGCCATGACTTAGATTCCATTTCCGCAAAGATAGATGCTGTGGAGAGACGAATGGAAAAGATGACTAAAGATATTCACTCAATACGAATTAGTTGTGAGCAGTGTGGAGGACCACATTTGACAAAAGATTGTCTCAGTATTGAATTAACAATGGAACAAAGAGAGAATATTTCATACATAAACCAAAGGCCCGGAAATAATTATCAGAATAATTATCAACCGCCAAGACCGATTTACAATCAAAACCAGAATTATAATAGAAATATTCCATACAACAACCAACAAGGTCCTAACAATCAACAAGTATCCAATAATACTTACAATCAGCAAAGACCGAATTTTCAAAACAAACCACCACAACAAACCGATGATAAAAAGCCGAATTTAGAAGATATGATGACGAAGCTAGTTGAAACTCAAACGCAGTTTTTCACATCTCAGAAACAAACTAATAAACAAAATGCTCAAGTATTTAGAAATCAACAAGCTTCTATTCAAAATCTGGAACAAGAAGTAAGTAACCTAGCAAGGTTAATAGGTGAAAGAAAACCGGGAAGTCTACCTAGTGATACAAATGCTAACCCCCGGAATGAAACAGCTAAAGCCATTACCACAAGAAGTGGTACAACACTTAAACCACCTGAAATACCTGTAACTTCTGATAAAGCTATTCCTACTCCACAAGAACCACAACCTGATCAAGATAAGGAAAAAGAACCGGTAGTTGAAAAGGTTAATGAAGATAACACAGTTAAGGATAAACCTTATGTTAAACCATACCAACCACCACTTCCTTACCCGAGTAAAATGAAGAAAGAGAAACTTGAAGCCGAGCAATCCAAATTTTTGGATATGTTTAAACAGATAAATGTAAATCTTCCTTTCATTGATGTGATTTCAGGAATGCCTAGATATGCTAAATTCTTGAAAGATCTAATCTCAAATAGAAAGAAAATGGAAGAACTCTCGGCTGTTACTATGAATGCTAATTGTTCAGCAGTGCTGTTGAATAAGATACCAGAAAAACTATCTGATCCAGGAAGTTTCACAATTCCATGTTTTCTGGGTAGTCTTAGTTCAATAGAAGCATTGGCAGACTTAGGTGCTAGTATAAATCTAATGCCGTATTCACTATACACTAAACTAGACCTTGGAGAATTGAAACCAACCAGAATAAGCATACAACTAGCTGATAGATCAATAAAATATCCTAGAGGGATAATGGAGAACATGCTAGTTAAAGTTGGTACTTTATTATTTCCAGTAGATTTTGTTGTTTTGGACATGGAAGAAGATTCTCAAGTTCCTCTCATATTAGGAAGACCATTCTTAAACACGGCTAAAGCAATGATAGACGTGTTCGGTAAGAAACTGACCCTAAGTATAGAGGATGAGAGTGTTACCTTTTCAGTTGATAGAGCAATGCAACAACCACAATCTGCAGATGATACATGTTATTATATTCAAACTATAGATGCACATGCAGAATTATTAGAAGAATTTCCAGAATTACAAGGAACAGGAGAATGTTCTTTAGGAGAAGGTAATGAACCAATTGATGAAGCTGAAATGTTAGCTACACTTATAGCTAATGGATATGAACCAACAACAGAAGAAATTCAAATGCTAAAAGAAGAAGACAGATATCGATATCAATCATCGATAGAAGAACCACCGAAATTAGAGTTAAAGCCACTTCCAAACCATTTGGAATACGCTTATTTACATGGTGAATCTGAATTACCTGTAATAATATCGTCTTCTCTTACTGAAAATGAGAAATCACAACTCATTTCTGTGTTGAAAGCTCATAAACCAGCCATTGCATGGAAGATTCATGATATTAAAGGAATAAGTCCTTCGTATTGCACACATAAAATCCTTATGGAAGAAGGTCATAAAACGTATGTGCAACGCCAACGAAGACTAAATCCTAATATGCAAGATGTAGTTAAGAAAGAGATTATTAAACTGCTAGATGCAGGTCTAATTTATCCAATCTCTGATAGTCCATGGGTAAGCCCAGTTCAATGCGTGCCTAAGAAGGGTGGCATGACTGTCATTACAAATGAGAAAAATGAGCTTATTCCTACTAGAACCGTAACAGGATGGCGTGTGTGTATTGATTATAGAAAATTAAATGACGCCACCAGAAAAGATCACTTTCCCTTACCTTTCATAGATCAAATGTTGGAAAGATTAGCCGGAAATAGTTACTATTGTTTTCTAGATGGATTTTTCGGATATTTTCAAATTCCAATAGCACCCGAGGACCAAGAGAAAACCACATTCACGTGCCCTTATGGTACTTTTGCTTACAAACGCATGCCATTTGGACTTTGCAACGCCCCTGCAACCTTTCAAAGGTGTATGATGGCGATTTTTCACGACATGATAGAAGAATGCATGGAAGTTTTCATGGATGACTATTCAGTCTTCGGTGATACATTTGAATCATGTCTAGTTAATCTGGAACGAATGCTTCTTAGATGCGAACAATCAAATCTAGTACTTAATTGGGAGAAATGCCATTTCATGGTTAAAGAAGGCATCGTTCTTGGACATAAAATTTCAAAAGAAGGAATTGAAGTGGATAGAGCTAAAGTAGATGTAATTGCTAAACTTCCACATCCCACCAATGTTAGAGGAGTTAGGAGTTTTCTAGGGCATGCCGGTTTTTACTGACGTTTCATAAAAGATTTTTCTAAAATTGCCACTCCTATGAATAAACTCCTAGAAAAGGATGCTCCATTCATCTTTTCAGATGAGTGTATCAAATCTTTTAATATTCTTAAAGAGAAACTCACTAATGCACCGATCATGATAACACCAAATTGGAATCTACCATTTGAACTAATGTGCGATGCAAGTGATTTTGCAATGGGAGCCGTTTTAGGACAAAGGATTGAAAAACAATTTCAACCAATATATTATGCTAGTAAGACATTACAAGGAGCACAAACGAACTATACAACTACTGAAAAAGAACTCCTTGCTATTGTCTTTGCTTTTGACAAATTTCGATCATATCTCGTTCTTGCAAAAACGGTGGTCTATACCGACCATTCTGCTCTTAGATACCTATTTTCAAAACAAGATGCTAAACCAAGATTAATCCGTTGGATCTTACTCTTACAAGAGTTTGATATTGAAATCCGAGATAAAAGAGGAGCAGAAAATCTCGCCGCTGATCATCTTTCTCGTCTTGAAAATCCCGAATTAGAAGTTCTAAATGAATCAGCCATACAAGACAACTTTCCTGATGAATATCTATTGAAGATAGATTATAAAGAAATCCCATAGTTTGCAGACTATGCAAATTATTTAGTATGTGGATTCCTTGAAAAAGGATTATCGTACCAAAGACGAAAGAAATTCTTCAGTGATATAAAACACTATTTCTGGGAAGATCCACATCTGTTTAAAAGTTGTCCCGATGGAATAATACGCCGATGTGTATTTGGAGATGAAGCTAGTAAAATTTTAAACCATTGTCACACAGGACCAACAGGAGGGCATTATGGGCCTCAACTAACAGCAAGAAAAGTTTATGATGCTGGATTCTATTGGCCTACAATTTACAAAGACGCACACCTACTTTGCAAATCCTGTGATGCATGTCAAAGGGCCGGAAAAATAAGTCAACGTGATGAAATGCCACAAAATGTCATCCAAGTATGTGAAGTATTTGACATTTGGGGTATTGACTTTATGGGTCCATTTCCAAAATCTCATAATAATCTATATATACTCGTAGCCATTGATTATGTATCTAAATGGGCGAAAGCACAAGCTCTCCCAACTAACGATGCACGAGTTGTAGTCAACTTTTTAAAACGTCTTTTTGCAAGGTTTGGAACACCGAAAGCTTTAATAAGTGATCGGGGTACTCATTTCTGTAATAATCAACTTGAGAAAGTTCTTAAAAGATATGGAGTAACTCATAAAATCTCCACCGCATATCATCCACAAACAAATGGACAAGTTGAAAATACCAACCGAGCTTTAAAACGTATTCTAAAGAAAACCGTAGGATCAAATCCAAAGGAATGGTCCATTAAATTGGAGGATGCACTCTGGACTTTTAGAACAGCCTACAAAACTCCAATTGGAACCACACCTTTTAGACTTGTTTATGGAAAAGCATGTCATCTTCCAGTAGAAATTGAACACAAAGCATTTTGGGCTTTGAAAACATGTAATCTTGATTTACATGAAGCTGGACGTCTACGATTAAGTCAACTAAACGAATTAGAAGAATTAAGACATGAAGCATACGAAAATTCGTTAATCTATAAGGAAAGAACGAAGAAATGGCATGATAAAAGAATCAGAAGTTCAAAAGAATTTAAAGAAGGAGACAGAGTTCTTCTTTTCAATTCAAGATTCAAACTATTTCCTGGAAAATTGAAATCAAGATGGTCTGGACCATTCATAGTCAAAAGAGTTTTCCCATACGGAACGATAGAATTAATAAATTCAAATGGGATGGAATTTAAAGTTAATGGTCACAGAGTTAAACATTACATACATGGTCCGATGTGAAATGTCTCGTTCTTATTGATTAAAAACGTTCCATATTAATTGATTTCGTTGCGAGGTTTTGACCTCTATATGAGACGTTTTTCAAAGACTGCATTCATTTTAAAACAAACCATAACCTTTATTTCATAAATAAAGGTTTAAAAAGCTTTACGTAGATTATCAAATAATGATAATCTAAAATATCCTGTTTACACACGACCATTACATAATGGTTTACAATACAAATATGTTACATCGAAATCAGTTTCTTGAATGCAGTTTTTACACAATATCATACAAACATGGACTCCAAATCTTGTCCTTATTTTAGTATGCGACAGCGGAAGCTCTTAATAATCACCTGAGAATAAACATGCTTAAAACGTCAACAAAAATGTTGGTGAGTTATAGGTTTAACCTATATATATATCAAATCATAATAATAGACCACAAGATTTCATATTTCAATACACATCCCATACATAGAGATAAAAATCATTCATATGGTGAACACCTGGTAACCGACATTAACAAGATGCATATATAAGAATATCCCCATCATTCCGGGACACCCTTCGGATATGATATAAATTTCGAAGTACTAAAGCATCCGGTACTTTGGATGGGGCTTGTTGGGCCCGATAGATCTATCTTTAGGATTCGCGTCAATTAGGGTGTCTGTTCCCTAATTCTTAGATTACCAGACTTAATAAAAAGGGGCATATTCGATTTCGATAATTCAACCATAGAATGTAGTTTCACGTACTTGTGTCTATTTTGTAAATCATTTATAAAACCTGCATGTATTCTCATCCTAAAAATATTAGATTTTAAAAGTGGGACTATATATCTCACTTTCACATATTTTTACTTCGTCGGGAAGTAAGACTTGGCCACTGGTTGATTCACGAACCTATAACAATATATACATATATATCAAAGTATGTTCAAAATATATTTACAACACTTTTAATATATTTTGATGTTTTAAGTTTATTAAGTCAGCTGTCCTCGTTAGTAACCTACAACTAGTTGTCCACAGTTAGATGTACAGAAATAAATCGATAAATATTATCTTGAATCAATCCACGACCCAGTGTATACGTATCTCAGTATTGATCACAACTCAAACTATATATATTTTGGAATCAACCTCAACCCTGTATAGCTAACTCCAACATTCACATATAGAGTGTCTATGGTTGTTCCGAAATATATATAGATGTGTCGACATGATAGGTCGAAACATTGTATACGTATCTATGGTATATCAAGATTACATAATATACAATACAAGTTGATTAAGTTATGGTTGGAATAGATTTGTTACAAATTTTCACGTAGCTAAAATGAGAAAAATTATCCAATCTTGTATTACCCATAACTTCTTCATTTTAAATCCGTTTTGAGTGAATCAAATTGCTATGGTTTCATATTGAACTCTATTTTATGAATCTAAACAGAAAAAGTATAGGTTTATAGTCGGAAAAATAAGTTACAAGTCGTTTTTGTAAAGGTAGTCATTTCAGTCGAAAGAACGACGTCTAGATGACCATTTTAGAAAACATACTTCCACTTTGAGTTTAACCATAATTTTTGGATATAGTTTCATGTTCATAATAAAAATCATTTTCTCAGAATAACAACTTTTAAATCAAAGTTTATCATAGTTTTTAATTAACTAACCCAAAACAGCCCGCGGTGTTACTACGACGGCGTAAATCCGGTTTTACAGTGTTTTTCGTGTCTCCAGGTTTTAAATCATTAAGTTAGCATATCATATAGATATAGAACATGTGTTTAGTTGATTTTAAAAGTCAAGTTAGAAGGATTAACTTTTGTTTGCAAACAAGTTTAGAATTAACTAAACTATGTTCTAGTGATTACAAGTTTAAACCTTCGAATAAGATAGCTTTATATGTATGAATTTAATGATGTTATGACCATCATTACTACCTTAAGTTCCTTGGATAAACCTATTGGAAAAGTGAAAAATGGATCTAGCTTCAACGGATCCTTGGATGGCTCGAAGTTCTTGAAGCAGAATCATGACACGAAAACAAGTTCAAGTAAGATCATCACTTGAAATAAGATTGTTATAGTTATAGAAATTGAACCAAAGTTTGAATATGATTATTACCTTGTATTAGAATGATAACCTACTGTAAGAAACAAAGATTTCTTGAGGTTGGATGATCACCTTACAAGATTGGAAGTGAGCTAGCAAACTTGAAAGTATTCTTGATTTTATGTAACTAGAACTTGTAGAATATATGAAGAACACTTAGAACTTGAAGATAGAACTTGAGAGAGATCAATTAGATGAATAAATTGAAGAATGAAAGTGTTTGTAGGTGTTTTTGGTCGTTGGTGTATGGATTAGATATAAAGGATATGTAATTTTGTTTTCATGTAAATAAGTCATGAATGATTACTCATATTTTTGTAATTTTATGAGATATTTCATGCTAGTTGCCAAATGATGGTTCCCACATGTGTTAGGTGACTCACATGGGCTGCTAAGAGCTGATCATTGGAGTGTATATACCAATATTACATACATCTAAAAGCTGTGTATTGTACGAGTACGAATACGGGTGTATACGAGTAGAATTGTTGATGAAACTGAACGAGGATGTAATTGTAAGCATTTTTGTTAAGTAGAAGTATTTTGATAAGTGTATTTAAGTCTTTCAAAAGTGTATAAATACATATTAAAACACTACATGTATATACATTTTAACTGAGTCGTTAAGTCATCGTTAGTCGTTACATGTAAGTGTTGTTTTGAAACCTTTAGGTTAACGATCTTGTTAAATATTGTTAACCCAATGTTTATAATATCAAATGAGATTTTAAATTATTATATTATCATGATATTATCATGTATGAATATCTCTTAATATGATATATATACATTAAATGTTTTTACAACGATAATCGTTACATATATGTCTCGTTTAAAAATCATTAAGTTAGTAGTCTTGTTTTTACATATGTAGTTCATTGTTAATATACTTAATGATATGTTTACTTATCATAGTATCATGTTAACTATATATATATCCATATATATGTCATCATATAGTTTTTACAAGTTTTAACGTTCGTGAATCACCGGTCAACTTGGGTGGTCAATTGTCTATATGAAACATATTTTAATTAATCAAGTCTTAACAAGTTGATTGCTTAACATGTTGGAAACATTTAATCATGTAAATATCAATCTCAATTAATATATATAAACATGGAAAAGTTCGGGTCACTACAGTACCTACCCGTTAAATAAATTTCGTCCCGAAATTCTAAGCTGTTGAAGGTGTTGACGAATCTTCTGGAAATAGATGCGGGTATTTCTTCTTCATCTGATATTCACGCTCCCAGGTGAACTCAGGTCCTCTACGAGCATTCCATCGAACCTTAACAATTGGTATCTTGTTTTGCTTAAGTCTTTTAACCTCACGATCCATTATTTCGACGGGTTCTTCGATGAATTGAAGTTTTTCGTTGATTTGGATTTCATCTAACGGAATAGTGAGATCTTCTTTAGCAAAACATTTCTTCAAATTCGAGACGTGGAAAGTGTTATGTACAGCCGCGAGTTGTTGAGGTAACTCAAGTCGGTAAGCTACTGGTCCGACACGATCAATAATCTTGAATGGTCCAATATACCTTGGATTTAATTTCCCTCGTTTACCAAATCGAACAACGCCTTTCCAAGGTGCAACTTTAAGCATGACCATCTCTCCAATTTCAAATTCTATATCTTTTCTTTTAATGTCAGCGTAGCTCTTTTGTCGACTTTGGGCGGTTTTCAACCGTTGTTGAATTTGGATGATCTTCTCGGTAGTTTCTTGTATAATCTCCGGACCCGTAATCTGTCTATCCCCCACTTCACTCCAACAAATCGGAGACCTGCACTTTCTACCATAAAGTGCTTCAAACGGCGCCATCTCAATGCTTGAATGGTAGCTGTTGTTGTAGGAAAATTCTGCTAACGGTAGATGTCGATCCCAACTGTTTCCGAAATCTATAACACATGCTCGTAGCATGTCTTCAAGTGTTTGTATCGTCCTTTCGCTCTGCCCATCAGTTTGTGGATGATAGGCAGTACTCATGTCTAGACGAGTTCCTAATGCTTGCTGTAATGTCTGCCAGAATCTTGAAATAAATCTGACATCCCTATCAGAGATAATAGAGATTGGTATTCCATGTCTGGAGACGACTTCCTTCAAATACAGTCGTGCTAACTTCTCCATCTTGTCATCTTCTCTTATTGGCAGGAAGTGTGCTGATTTGGTGAGACGATCAACTATTACCCAAATAGTATCAAAACCACTTGCAGTCCTTGGCAATTTAGTGATGAAATCCATGGTAATGTTTTCCCATTTCCATTCTGGGATTTCGGGTTGTTGAAGTAGACCTGATGGTTTCTGATGCTCAGCTTTGACCTTAGAACACGTCAAACATTCTCCTACGTATTTAGCAACATCGGCTTTCATACCCGGCCACCAAAAATGTTTCTTGAGATCCTTGTACATCTTCCCCGTTCCAGGATGTATTGAGTATCTGGTTTTATGAGCTTCTCTAAGTACCATTTCTCTCATATCTCTAAATTTTGGTACCCAAATCCTTTCAGCCCTATACCGGGTTCCGTCTTCTCGAATATTAAGATGCTTCTCCGATCCTTTGGGTATTTCATCCTTTAAATTTCCCTCTTTTAAAACTCCTTGTTGCGCCTCCTTTATTTGAGTAGTAAGGTTATTATGAATCATTATATTCATAGATTTTACTCGAATGGGTTCTCTGTCCTTCCTACTCAAGGCATCGGCTACCACATTTGCCTTCCCCGGGTGGTAACGAATCTCAAAGTCATAATCATTCAATAATTCAATCCACCTACGCTGCCTCATATTCAGTTGTTTCTGATTAAATATGTGTTGAAGACTTTTGTGGTCGGTATATATAATACTTTTGACCCCATATAAGTAGTGCCTCCAAGTCTTTAATGCAAAAACAACCGCGCCTAATTCCAAATCATGCGTCGTATAATTTTGTTCGTGAATCTTCAATTGTCTAGACGCATAAGCAATCACCTTCGTTCGTTGCATTAATACACAACCGAGACCTTGCTTTGATGCGTCACAATAAATCACAAAATCATCATTCCCTTCAGGCAATGACAATATAGGTGCCGTAGTTAGCTTTTTCTTCAATAACTAAAACGCTTTCTCTTGTTCATCATTCCATTCAAATTTCTTCCCTTTATGCGTTAATGCAGTCAAGGATTTTGCTATTCTGGAAAAGTCTTGGATGAACCTTCTGTAGTAACCAGCTAGTCCTAAAAACTGGCGTATGTGTTTCGGAGTTTTCGGGGTTTCCCACTTTTCAACAGTTTCTATCTTTGCCGGATCCACCTTAATACCTTCTTTGTTCACTATGTGACCGAGGAATTGAACTTCTTCCAACCAAAATGCACACTTTGAAAACTTAGCGTACAATTCTTCCTTCCTCAATACTTCTAACACCTTTTTCAAATGTTCACCGTGTTCTTGGTCATTCTTTGAGTAAATAAGTATGTCATCAATGAAAACAATGACAAACTTGTCAAGGTATGGTCCACACACTCGGTTCATAAGGTCCATGAACACAGCTGGTGCATTAGTTAAACCAAACGGCATGACCATAAACTCGTAATGACCGTAACATGTTCTGAAAGCAGTCTTTGGAATATCATCTTCATTCACCCGCATTTGATGATACCCGGAACGTAAGTCAATCTTTGAATAAACAGACGAGCCTTGTAGTTGATCAAATAAGTCGTCAATTCTCGGTAGTGGGTAGCGGTTCTTGATGGTAAGTTTGTTCAACTCTCGGTAGTCGATACACAACCTGAATGTACCATCTTTCTTCTTGACAAACAAAACAGGAGCTCCCCACGGTGATGTGCTTGGTCGAATGAAACCACGCTCTAAAAGTTCTTGTAATTGGCTTTGCAGTTCTTTCATCTCGCTGGGTGCGAGTCTGTAAGGAGCACGAGCTATTGGTGCAGCTCCTGGTACAAGATCTATTTGAAATTCAACGGATCGATGTGGGGGTAATCCCGGTAATTCTTTTGGAAATACATCAGGAAATTCTTTTACAACGGGAACATCATTGATGCTCTTTTCTTCAGTTTGTACTTTCTCAACGTGTGCTAGAACAGCATAGCAACCTTTTCTTATTAGTTTTTGTGCCTTCAAATTACTAATAAGATGTAGCTTCGTGTTGCCCTTTTCTCCGTACACCATTAAGGGTTTTCCTTTTTCTCGTATAATGCGAATTGCATTTTTGTAACAAACGATCTCTGCTTTCACTTCTTTCAACCAGTCCATACCGATTATCACATCAAAACTCCCTAACTCTACTGGTATCAAGTCAATCTTAAATGTTTCACTAACCAGTTTAATTTCTCGATTCCGACATATATTATCTGCTGAAATTAATTTACCATTTGCTAATTCGAGTAAAAATTTACTATCCAAAGGCGTCAATGGACAACTTAATTTAGCACAAAAATCTCTACTCATATAGCTTCTATCCGCACCCGAATCAAATAAAATGTAAGCAGATTTATTGTCAATAAGAAACGTACCCGTAACAAGCTCTGGGTCTTCCTGTGCCTCTGCCGCATTAATATTGAAAACTCTTCCGCGGCCTTGTCCATTCGTGTTCTCCTGGTTCGGGCAATTTCTAATAATGTGGCCCGGTTTTCCACATTTATAACAAACTACATTGGCATAACTTGCTCCGACACTACTTGCTCCGCCATTACTCGTTCCGACACCATTTGTTCCTTTCGTTCTGTTAACCCCTGGTCCGTAGACCTCACACTTCACCGCGCTATGACCATTTCTTTTACACTTGTTGCAAAATTTGGTGCAGAACCCCGAGTGATACTTTTCACACCTTTGGCATAGCTGCTTCTAATTGTTGTTGTTGTTGCGGTTATTATTGTTGTTAGGATGATTGTTGTAGTTGCTGTTGTTGTTGTTGTTGTTGTTGTTGTTGTTGGGCCGTTTGTTGTAGTTGCGATTGATGTTGCGATTGTTGGGATAATTGTTGCGATTATTGTTGTAATTGCTGTTGTTGTATTGGTGATTCTTATCACCATTTTCCTCCCACTTTCTTTTGACTTGCTTCACATTGGCCTCTTCAGCAGTCTGTTCTTTAATTCTTTCTTCAATCTGGTTCACTAGTTTGTGAGCCATTCTACATGCCTGTTGTATGGAGGCGGGCTCGTGTGAACTTATATCTTCTTGGATTCTTTCCGGTAATCCTTTCACAAACGCGTCGATCTTCTCTTCCTCATCTTCGAACGCTCCCGGACACAATAGGCACAATTCTGTGAATCGTCTTTCGTACGTGGTAATATCAAATCCTTGGGTTCGTAACCCTCTAAGTTCTGTCTTGAGCTTATTGACCTCGGTTCTGGGACGGTACTTCTCGTTCATCAAGTGCTTGAATGCTGACCACGGTAGTGCGTACGCATCGTCTTGTCCCACTTGCTCTAGATAGGTATTCCACCATGTTAACGCAGAACCTGTGAAGGTATGCGTAGCGTACTTTACTTTGTCCTTTTCAGTACACTTACTTATGGCAAACACCGATTCGACCTTCTCGGTCCACCGTTTTAATCCGATCGGTCCTTCGGTTCCATCAAATTCCAAAGGTTTGCAGGCAGTGAATTCTTTGTAGGTGCATCCTACACGATTTCCTGTACTGCTAGATCCAAGGTTATTGTTGGTATGTAGCGCAGCCTGTACTGCGGCTATGTTTGAAGCTAGAAAAGTACGGAATTCCTCTTCATTCATATTCACGGTGTGTCGAGTAGTCGGTGCCATTTCCTTCAAAATAGTCAAATGGAACAAGTTAATCATACAGAATATTAAGAGTAGTTAATAGTATTTCGTAGCATAATATGAACTCATTTATAAAAGCTTTTTCTTCATATTAGCGTTTTATAAGTTTAAATTCGGGTAGTACCTACCCGTTAAGTTCATATTTAGTAGCTAATATACAATTCAACTACTACAATTCTATATGAAAAACTGATTATAATAATATTTCGCGTTCAAACTTTTATACAATATTTTACAAACTTACAATACCGCTTATTTTACATAAAGCATGAAATATACACACAATAACTTTGATACAAGATAGTTGTGAAGATAATTCTAGCTAGTACACAAGTCGTTCAGCAAAGGCAATAAAGACACGTAATTCATACGTCCAGAAACAAGTCATGCATTCTGGTTTTACTAGGACTACTTCCCATCCTTGGTCTTGTGGAACATAACCGTTATGGCCATTGATAAGACAGCGTGTTGTAACGTCGTCAAAGGGACGAGGGTTACGTAATGTCCAACAGTCCCGTAACAATCTAAAAACCTCATTTCTTACCCCAATTACCGACTCCGTCACTTGTGGGAACGTTTTGTTTAATAGTTGTAGGCCGATGTTCTTGTTCTCACTTTGGTGAGAAGCGAACATTACTAATCCGTAAGCATAACATGCTTCTTTATGTTGCATGTTAGCCGCTTTTTCTAAATCACGAAGTCCAATATTCGGATATATTGAGTCAAAATAATTTCTTAACCCATTGCGTAACATAGCATTTGGGTTCCCCGCAATATATGCGTCAAAGTAAACACATCGTAACTTATGGATTTCCCAATGCGATATCCCCCATCTTTCGAACGAAAGCCTTTTATAAACCAAGGCATTCTTGGAACGTTCTTCGAATGTCTTACAAACTGATCTCGCCTTAAATAGTTGTGCCGAAGAATTCTGACCGACTCTAGACAAGATTTCATCAATCATGTCTCCGGGTAGCTCTCTTAAAATATTGGGTTGTCTATCCATTTTGTGTTTTTATACTGTAAAATAGACAAGAGTTAGCTTCATAAAAAAAATACTTATTTAATACAAGCAATTTTTACATATATCATAAAGCATAAGCACACTATATTACATATATTACACCACAAGAATACAACTATCTTATTCCGACTCGCTTGTTTCTTCTTCTTCGGTTTTGGTTCGTTTTGCCAAGTTTCTAGGGATATATGATGTTCCCCTAATACGAGCCGTCGTTATCCACATTGGTTTAGAAAAACCTGGTGGTTTAGAGGTTCCCGGGTCATTGTTACAACTTAAGGACTTCGGGGGTTGACGATACATATAAAGTTCATCGGGGTTGGAATTAGATTTCTCTATTTTTATGCCTTTTCCCTTATTATTTTCTTATGCCTTTTTAAATTCAGTTAGGGTAATTTCTATAACATCATCAGAATTCTCGTCGGAATCCGATTCATCGCAGAATTGGTAATCCTCCCAATATTTTGCTTCCTTGGCGGAAACACCATTGACCATAATTAACCTTGGTCGGTTGGTTGAGGATTTTCTTTTACTTAACCGTTTTATTATTTCCCCCACCGGTTCTATTTCTTCATCCGGTTCCGATTCTTCTTCCGGTTCCGATTCTTCTTCTGGTTCCGACTCTTCTTCCGGTTCCTCTTCGGGAACTTGTGAATCAGTCCACGAATCATTCCAATTTACATTTGACTCTTCATTATTATTAGGTGAGTCAATGGGACTTGTTCTAGAGGTAGACATCTATCACATAATATCAAACGCGTTAAGAGATTAATATATCACATAATATTCACATGTTAAAAATATATAGTTTCCAACAAAATTTGTTAAGCAATCATTTTTCAAGTAAACACGGTCGAAGTCCAGACTCACTAATGCATCCTAACAAACTCGATAAGACACACTAATTCAAAATTCTGGTTCTCTAAGACCAACGCTCGGATACCAACTGAAATGTCCCGTTCTTATTGATTAAAAACGTTCCATATTAATTGATTTCGTTGCGAGGTTTTGACCTCTATATGAGACGTTTTTCAAAGACTGCATTCATTTTAAAACAAACCAAAACCTTTATTTCATAAATAAAGGTTTAAAAAGCTTTACGTAGATTATCAAATAATGATAATCTAAAATATCCTGTTTACACACGACCATTACATAATGGTTTACAATACAAATATGTTACATCGAAATCAGTTTCTTGAATGCAGTTTTTACACAATATCATACAAACATGGACTCCAAATCTTGTCCTTATTTTAGTATGCGACAGCGGAAGCTCTTAATAATCACTTGAGAATAAACATGCTTAAAACGTCAACAAAAATGTTGGTGAGTTATAGGTTTAACCTATATATATCAAATCATAATAATAGACCACAAGATTTCATATTTCAATACACATCCCATACATAGAGATAAAAATCATTCATATGGTGAACACCTGGTAACCGACATTAACAAGATGCATATATAAGAATATCCCCATCATTCCGGGACACCCTTCGGATATGATATAAATTTCGAAGTACTAAAGCATCCGGTACTTTGGATGGGGCTTGTTGGGCCCGATAGATCTATCTTTAGGATTCGCGTCAATTAGGGTGTCTGTTCCCTAATTCTTAGATTACCAGACTTAATAAAAAGGGGCATATTCGATTTCGATAATTCAACCATAGAATGTAGTTTCACGTACTTGTGTCTATTTTGTAAATCATTTATAAAACCTGCATGTATTCTCATCCTAAAAATATTAGATTTTAAAAGTGGGACTATAACTCACTTTCACAGATTTTTACTTCGTCGGGAAGTAAGACTTGGCCACTGGTTGATTCACGAACCTATAACAATATATACATATATATCAAAGTATGTTCAAAATATATTTACAACACTTTTAATATATTTTGATATTTTAAGTTTATTAAGTCAGCTGTCCTCGTTAGTAACCTACAACTAGTTGTCCACAGTTAGATGTACAGAAATAAATCGATAAATATTATCTTGAATCAATCCACGACCCAGTGTATACGTATCTCAGTATTGATCACAACTCAAACTATATATATTTTGGAATCAACCTCAACCCTGTATAGCTAACTCCAACATTCACATATAGAGTGTCTATGGTTGTTCCGAAATATATATAGATGTGTCGACATGATAGGTCGAAACATTGTATACGTGTCTATGGTATCTCAAGATTACATAATATACAATACAAGTTGATTAAGTTATGGTTGGAATAGATTTGTTACAAATTTTCACGTAGCTAAAATGAGAAAAATTATCCAATCTTGTTTTACCCATAACTTCTTCATTTTAAATCCGTTTTGAGTGAATCAAATTGCTATGGTTTCATATTGAACTCTATTTTATGAATCTAAATAGAAAAAGTATAGGTTTATAGTCGGAAAAATAAGTTACAAGTCGTTTTTGTAAAGGTAGTCATTTCAGTCGAAAGAACGACGTCTAGAAGACCATTTTAGAAAACATACTTCCACTTTGAGTTTAACCATAATTTTTGGATATAGTTTCATGTTCATAATAAAAATCATTTTCTCAGAATAACAACTTTTAAATCAAAGTTTATCATAGTTTTTAATTAACTAACCCAAAACAGCCCGCGGTGTTACTACGACGGCATAAATCCGGTTTTACGGTGTTTTTCGTGTCTCCAGGTTTTAAATCATTAAGTTAGCATATCATATAGATATAGAACATGTGTTTAGTTGATTTTAAAAGTCAAGTTAGAAGGATTAACTTTTGTTTGCGAACAAGTTTAGAATTAACTAAACTATGTTCTAGTGATTACAAGTTTAAACCTTCGAATAAGATAGCTTTATATGTATGAATTGAATGATGTTATGAACATCATTACTACCTTAAGTTCCTTGGATAAACCTACTGGAAAAGTGAAAAATGGATCTAGCTTCAACGGATCCTTGGATGGCTCGAAGTTCTTGAAGCAGAATCATGACACGAAAACAAGTTCAAGTAAGATCATCACTTGAAATAAGATTGTTATAGTTATAGAAATTGAATCAAAGTTTGAATATGATTATTACCTTGTATTAGAATGATAACCTACTGTAAGAAACAAAGATTTCTTGAGGTTGGATGATCACCTTACAAGATTGGAAGTGAGCTAGCAAACTTGAAAGTATTCTTGATTTTATGTAACTAGAACTTGTAGAATATATGAAGAACACTTAGGACTTGAAGATAGAACTTGAGAGAGATCAATTAGATGAAGAAAATTGAAGAATGAAAGTGTTTGTAGGTGTTTTTGGTCGTTGGTGTATAGATTAGATAAAAAGGATATGTAATTTTGTTTTCATGTAAATAAGTCATGAATGATTACTCATATTTTTGTAATTTTATGAGATATTTCATGCTAGTTGCCAAATGATGGTTCCCACATGTGTTAGGTGACTCACATGGGCTGCTAAGAGCTGATCATTGGAGTGTATATACCAATAGTACATACATCTAAAAGCTGCGTATTGTACGAGTACGAATACGGGTGTATACGAGTAGAATTGTTGATGAAACTGAACGAGGATGTAATTGTAAGCATTTTTGTTAAGTAGAAGTATTTTGATAAGTGTATTGAAGTCTTTCAAATGTGTATAAATACATATTAAAACACTACATGTATATACATTTTAACTGAGTCGTTAAGTCATCGTTAGTCGTTACATGTAAGTGTTGTTTTGAAACCTTTAGGTTAACGATCTTGTTAAATGTTGTTAACCCAATGTTTATAATATCAAATGAGATTTTAAATTATTATATTATCATGATATTATCATGTATGAATATCTCTTAATATGATATATATACATTAAATGTCTTTACAACGATAATCGTTACATATATGTCTCGTTTAAAAATCATTAAGTTAGTAGTCTTGTTTTTACATATGTAGTTCATTGTTAATATACTTAATGATATGTTTACTTATCATAGTATCATATTAACTATATATATATCCATATATATGTCATCATATAGTTTTTACAAGTTTTAACGTTCGTGAATCACCGGTCAACTTGGGTGGTCAATTGTCTATATGAAACATATTTTAATTAATCAAGTCTTAACAAGTTTGATTGCTTAACATGTTGGAAACATTTAATCATGTAAATATCAATCTCAATTAATATATATAAACATGGAAAAGTTCGGGTCACTACAGTACCTACCCGTTAAATAAATTTCGTCCCGAAATTCTAAGCTGTTGAAGGTGTTGACGAATCTTCTGGAAATAGATGCGGGTATTTCTTCTTCATCTGATCTTCACGCTCCCAGGTGAACTCAGGTCCTCTACGAGCATTCCATCGAACCTTAACAATTGGTATCTTGTTTTGCTTAAGTCTTTTAACCTCACGATCCATTATTTCGACGGGTTCTTCGATGAATTGAAGTTTTTCGTTGATTTGGATTTCATCTAACGGAATAGTGAGATCTTCTTTAGCAAAACATTTCTTCAAATTCGAGACGTGGAAAGTGTTATGTACAGCCACGAGTTGTTGAGGTAACTCAAGTCGGTAAGCTACTGGTCTGACACGATCAATAATCTTGAATGGTCCAATATACCTTGGATTTAATTTCCCTCGTTTACCAAATCGAACAACGCCTTTCCAAGGTGCAACTTTAAGCATGACCATCTCTCCAATTTCAAATTCTATATCTTTTCTTTTAATGTCAGCGTAGCTCTTTTGTCGACTTTGGGCGGTTTTCAATCGTTGTTGAATTTGGATGATCTTCTCGGTAGTTTCTTGTATAATCTCCGGACCCGTAATCTGTCTATCCCCCACTTCACTCCAACAAATCGGAGACCTGCACTTTCTACCATAAAGTGCTTCAAACGGCGCCATCTCAATGCTTGAATGGTAGCTGTTGTTGTAGGAAAATTCTGCTAATGGTAGATGTCGATCCCAACTGTTTCCGAAATCAATAACACATGCTCGTAGCATGTCTTCAAGCGTTTGTATCGTCCTTTCGCTCTGCCCATCAGTTTGTGGATGATAGGCAGTACTCATGTCTAGACGAGTTCCTAATGCTTGCTGTAATGTCTGCCAGAATCTTGAAATAAATCTGCCATCCCTATCAGAGATAATAGAGATTGGTATTCCATGTCTGGAGACGACTTCCTTCAAATACAGTCGTGCTAACTTCTCCATCTTGTCATCTTCTCTTATTGGCAGGAAGTGTGCTGATTTGGTGAGACGATCAACTATTACCCAAATAGTATCAAAACCACTTGCAGTCCTTGGCAATTTAGTGATGAAATCCATGGTAATGTTTTCCCATTTCCATTCTGGGATTTCGGGTTGTTGAAGTAGACCTGATGGTTTCTGATGCTTAGCTTTGACCTTAGAACACGTCAAACATTCTCCTACGTATTTAGCAACATCGGCTTTCATACCCGGCCACCAAAAATGTTTCTTGAGATCCTTGTACATCTTCCCCGTTCCAGGATGTATTGAGTATCTGGTTTTATGAGCTTCTCTAAGTACCATTTCTCTCATATCTCCAAATTTTGGTACCCAAATCCTTTCAGCCCTATACCGGGTTCCGTCTTCTCGAATATTAAGATGCTTCTCCGATCCTTTGGGTATTTCATCCTTTAAATTTCCCTCTTTTAAAACTCCTTGTTGCGCCTCCTTTATTTGAGTAGTAAGGTTATTATGAATCATTATATTCATAGATTTTACTCGAATGGGTTCTCTGTCCTTCCTACTCAAGGCATCGGCTACCACATTTGCCTTCCCCGGGTGGTAACGAATCTCAAAGTCATAATCATTCAATAATTCAATCCACCTACGCTGCCTCATATTCAGTTGTTTCTGATTAAATATGTGTTGAAGACTTTTGTGGTCGGTATATATAATACTTTTGACCCCATATAAGTAGTGCCTCCAAGTCTTTAATGCAAAAACAACCGCGCCTAATTCCAAATCATGCGTCGTATAATTTTGTTCGTGAATCTTCAATTGTCTAGACGCATAAGCAATCACCTTCGTTCGTTGCATTAATACACAACCGAGACCTTGCTTTGATGCGTCACAATAAATCACAAAATCATCATTCCCTTCAGGCAATGACAATATAGGTGCCGTAGTTAGCTTTTTCTTCAATAACTGAAACGCTTTCTCTTGTTCATCATTCCATTCAAATTTCTTCCCTTTATGCGTTAATGCAGTCAAGGGTTTTGCTATTCTGGAAAAGTCTTGGATGAACCTTCTGTAGTAACCAGCTAGTCCTAAAAACTAGGACTGGCGTATGTGTTTCGGAATTTAACGTTTATTCTTAAGGTATAAATATCTTTAATTAATCAACCAAAAATATTTCAAAAATTCGTCATGAGTTAAATTAGGTCTTGAAACCGAAATTACTTTACCGAAAAGAGGGGCGCATATTTTTGATAATATTTGATTGATTAAAGTGGGATAAAAAGCCAAATAGATTTTTAATTTTATTTTTACCATGTTTTTAAAATTAATATTTAAATCTTAAATTAATATTGTAAACTTTGTAAAAACAATATTTTTAAAATTGTAAATATTTGAATTTTTAAATTAAGTTTGGTGTGAATTTCTAATTTTTAAAATATGAATTTTTAATTTTATGCATTTCAAATTTTAAGTTTGGTGTGAATTTTTAATATTAATTTTGAATTTTATATTTAAGTTGTGTGAAAAAAAAAAAAAAATTTACTTTATCTCATTAAGTTAAAAATATGATTTTTAAAATTCTTCGTAAGTTGAAGACTAGGTCTTTGAACCGAAATTGCTTTACCCGAGGAAGGGACGAGAACTTTTATTATCATTATTTTTAATCTTATTGAATTAAAGTATGCCAAAAACATTAAAAAAAACCCAAAAATCTTTACTTTTAAAAACCGCGCTTTGATTTGACAAATTTTAAAATTTTGTCGAGGGACAGACTAGGACAACAATCCGAAACGCCCTCGCTCCTAAAGGAAAACAAAATTTTTAAAATTTAATTAATTATAAGTTTTATAAAGCATAAGGTTTTATTAAAAAAAAAAAAAAAAAAAAGCTGAAAACACTGTAGCCGGCACCCCATGCGATCGCATGGGGTTTACACACCAACCTCATGCGATCGCATGAGGCTGGAAAACTGGCCAGATCAAAAACTCTCAGCGAGTCTGCTTCTACACCACAACACACACACATACCCGAAAATACTCCCAAATATTCACCAAAATTCACCGTAATTCGTCATTTTTCTTGCTCTAATCATGCCTAGATTCTCATTCTTCAGCAAATTGGTAAAAATTACACTCCTAAACTCTATAAATTCCTAGTTTTTGTGATAATTACCAATTTTTTACCTAATGCAATTTTGTTAATTTCTAGTGTAATTAGTGTTAAATTGTTAGTATTTTATGCATGTATAACCTAGATTGATGCTATTTAACATGATTTGAAGGCCAAAAACTTCAAAATTTTTAGAAATCTAGGGTTTATGTTCTTGAGCAATTTGAGGCTTTTTGATATAAACAGGTTATGGCCGATTTTTGTCATGAATTATTGCTAAATTGAGTAGTGTAACATGTTTAGATAGTTAAATGATCCAAACAATGATCCTAAACATGATTTTTGGAGATTAAAGTGGACTTTTTAAGTCCAAAATTCATGAACTTGATTTATTTGATATATTTGCCATTTGAGACTTGTTAAATTATTAGTAATGAATATTTTGACATGTTATTTGAGTTAAATGCTTATGAATTTTGTATACATTTTCATATGTGCTTATTTGAAAAATGTAGAATTGTGAAAAATTGTGAAAATGTGTATAAGTTTAATTTTGATTTAACATGTTATAGTGATTGTTTTAAGTTGTTATTTTGATAACACTAATGCATATTTGGATGCACAAATTTTGTGTTTAATGTATTTTACATAGAGCCGACACTGGAGGTTCAGGAGCATCATCATCTAGACGACCAGCACCAGAACCAGAACCAGAAATGCAACACGAACAAGAACCGCAACAGGAACAACAACAGCCTGATCAGCACATACCTTATTATGATCCGGTACAGTTTGTTGATGAATTCATAGTATTCCCAATGAGGCCGCCAGTAGAATTCCCAACGATTCCTGAGCACACTCTACATCCTAATCTGAGATTTGATAGAAGATGGAGAGATTACGAGACATATCAAAGGAACAAATTCAAATTGGTAACAAAAAATGTAGAGGTGCCAAGGGTAATTGATTGGGCCCCTTTGGAAACGGTCCATCTAGCTGACCGTGTTAGACAGCTTTTAGTTCAAAGGTATGGCAGTTCTTCTTTTACATATTGGGAACGTCTTTTCACCATTCGTAGACTTGTAAATAAGGAATGGTGTGTTGAGTTGATGAGTACTGTATCACTTGATACAAATATAGTTAGAATAGATGATAGAAGATTTCTTAGGTTTATCCTTGGCGGTAGGATGTACAGAATGTCCATGCTGGACATGGCCAGGGCCTTACAGATATATACTCCTGGTGAGTTGCTATTACCCGATTGTACAAACTTGATTCATTATGGTGAACGGGTAGATAGTAACTTTGACGCTGACGCCATTTGGAGGCGTATGTCACATTTTGATGTTTTTACACGAGCAGGAGGACACTCCTATACACATATTGACAGAGCCGAGCTTCGTATTATTCATAGATTTTTGGCTAACTCGATTACACAAAGAGGTCATAATAAAGAAAAAATTACCTTATATGATTTATTCTACCTAAAGTGCATTCGGGATCCTAGAAGCTTTGTCAATATCCCTTACTGTGTTGCTTTTTATTTATCTAAAATGGTAGAGGGAATGCAGGACGGGAGTATAATAGGAGGAGGTATTTTTGTTACTCTCATTGGAGAGTATTTAGGTGTTGATAGGAACCAAGGGGGTCCATTACAGATTTGTAGAGAACAGGTTGAGCCCTTAGGATTGAAAGTTTATGTGGGTGCTAAGGTATTGAAAAGTAGACGTAACCAGGCAGTACCCTATGAGGGATCTCATCCTCAGGTAGAGAGAGGCTCAGACGAGGAAATGGAGGAGGCGGAAGACATTAGGGATGTCTTTCGAGATGCTATTCTTGACGTCCACGTTCGTATAGATGAGGAAGCAATGACGAACGCAGCAAGACATAGTATGTATGAGCAGTGGAACTCCGAGTGAGTATACGAGGATTATAGGCGACGCCAACACGATAGCTGGTTAGTTCATCAGCACCAAATCATGAGCCAGCTATCATATCAGGTACCAAATAACTATGTACCTACTCGACCTGCTCATTTTCCGCCACATAGCCCCGATATCCGACCACCCTTTAACCAGTATGACTATAACCAAGCCTATCAGAACACCTATAACCAACAATGGAACCCACCCGATGAGATGAACTGGAACCCCTATCCAGACTGATTTAGTTCCATTTGGTTATTTTTATGATTATTATGTTTTTATCTTTTGACTTTTTCATGTTTAAACTTATGTTATTGGATAAATTTGTGTAATTTTTATTATTTTATTATTATTGTGTACTAATATTTCATATTTAGAATTTGAAAGTGGGATATTAAGTCCCATTTCAAATTGCCATGCATGATTATACTTGTATGTATGTATATTTTCGATTGTTCAAAACAGGGTAAAACAGCGCATTTTCAAAGACTGGCATTAAGTTCAGCAAAAGCTACTAATTTTGACGACAAGATGACAAATAAATGTGATGTAACAACAGACGAAATGAACAAATGCTATGCACCATTTATCATTCAGCAAACAAACGCCAATATATTTGGAAACTTTGGTAAAATTTAATCATTTCTACGCTAATCACCCTCAATAATTTAAATTGTACTGATTTCTTGCAAATGAGGGCATTGCAAGATCTTAAGTGTGGGAAGGGGTTAAATTCTTTTGGATTTTTAAAATTTTAATCTTTATACACTTGGTTACCATTAAAAATACTAGTAACGTAGTAGTTGTATTAGAATCTAGTGCTCTCTGATAATAAAGAACAGCCCTAGTCTTATATACTGACTACCCAATTCTAGTAAAAAAATTTCAAAATTTTCAATTAAATGAACTCAAAATCATATTTATACATATTTATGAATGATAAAACTAGGTGTTAACACCGAAATTATTGTAACCTCGGAAAGGACATAAATTGAGAAACAAACCAAAATGTTGAAATTCATTTAAAATTGAATAGAGGACGATAAAAAGGAAAATAAAAGCCAAGTGTGGGAAAATTTACCAAGTTATCTTAAACATATGTCACATATATCTGTAACAAATAACTGAAAATACTTTTGCTTTGGACTAAACTAAACCATTTTACCCGATGAAAGAAAAGAAGAGATGGATCTACACGATGAATCAATTCCATCATTAAAAGGAAGTAAAGTCTTCCGAAAAAGACACGCGCTTCTTGATTTAGGTCAAGAAGTTGTCGTCCAGACCAGCTGTAGGTTGACGAAAAATCTAGAAAAGTCATCACTAAAATCAGCAGGAAATCCACGGACCTCAGCATTAAACAGGGTCGCCAAGTGGTTAGATTTATCCTAACCATGAGAAGGATTTATCTCGTACAATGGGGGGGCACCATGCAAATTAGCTTGATAAGACTAATGAATCAGATCTCCAGAAAGGATAATCTCCTTAAAGATTAAAAATCAGCTTTTAAGCCTGATATTACTCAATCCTAGAGATTGACATTAAAGATTGAGAATTCAAACTCATGGAATCCAATGATATCTAAACTCGAGCTTGAACGAGAAAATATTTTGATCAAGATTACAAACCGATTTGTTTTCTGAAAACCCATTTTCAATGCGTTCATTACCATTGAACGTAAAATCCTAGGAATTCACCTGGAATTAATTAGGTCACCTGAACCAAATCGGGTGTCAACCGTAAAAACGGCGGTTGCATAGTGGTCAAAGACAGGACCTTGTGCCAGACCGAAAAATCATAAGGGTGAGCTTTACTATTGCTCCTACCAAGGATAGTAATTACATCCGACACGTTATAGACCATAATTAAAAGCATGTCAAGGGACATTGCCTTAACAGTTGCTTGTTCAACGCTTTCCTTTACAACCGGACGGTAGTTTATCGAAAGATAATATACGGGACAAGTATACTGGACGTGTTGCTTTCCTAATACAAGGTTAGCAAGTGGGTGACACAAAACCATAAGTTTTGAGCTAAAATTTTCAAATCTGAAACCCACCAAACCCACAAAAACATTTTGCAAACACCGGTGAAGGGTTATTCCAGAAAACTTATCTAGGGTAAAAGCTAGATTGAATTTTCAAAAGATCAAATATTTTCATAAAGATCCAATTTCCTTAAGGAACTACATTTTCATAGTCATGTGGGACTGTAAACCGCCTTTCAAATGTGCACTTTGCTTTGGAAACCGAAAGTAAATCGGCTATTTGATTGCAAGTGTCGTTGACCTAAACCCGAGGCAACTGTGGATGACACACCCACCTTTAACCATGGTTCTATCGTTACTATCATTGTTTATACCGCCGTATAGAAATCACTGATTTACAAAGTGTGAAGAATAAAGAAGTGATTCTAGTATTTCAAGACGATATTGCTTGAGGACAAGCAACGCTCAAGTGTGGGAATATTTGATAATGCTAAAAACGAACATATATTTCATAGCATTATTCCTCAAGAAAGACAAGCTTTTAGTTATAATTGTCCTATTTACAAGTGATATTCGCTTAAATAATAAAAGGTGAAGACAAAAGACAGATTTGACGAATTGAAGACGCAAACGACCAAAAAGCTCAAAAGTACAAAATACAATCCAAGAGGTTCCAATTATTGATAAGAAACGTCTCGAAATTACAAGAGTACAAGATTTAAAACGCAAAGTACAAAATATAAAATTGTACGCAAGGACGTTCGAAAATCCGGAACCGGGACCGGAGTCAACTCTCAACGCTCGACGCAACGGACTAAAAATTACAAGTCAACTATGCACATAAATATAATATAATATTTAAATAATTCTTATAATTATTTAATATATTATATTATTTATAAAACCGTCGGCAGAAGAAAACAACCAAATATGAGCCTCCCCAGCTGGCCATGCGATCGCATGGCCTGGAAGGCATAAATCCATGCGATCGCATGAGCCCCAGTTCCAGCCCACATGCCTATAAAAATCGAGCTTTGGTGCACCAAAAAGATAATCCATCTTTCTCTCTTCTCTCATATATACGTAAAATATATATATAATTTATATTTTAATTTTAATTTTAATTTTAATCCTAATAACAAGGGTATGTTAGCGAATATTGTAAGGGTGTAAGTCGAAATTCTGTCCGTGTAACGCTACGCTATTTTTAATCATTGTAAGTTATGTTCAACCTTTTTACATTAATGCCTCGTAGCTAAGTTATTATTATGCTTATTTAAAACGAAGTAATCATGATGTTGGGCTAATTACTAAAATTGGGTAATTGGGCTTTGTACCATAATTGGGGTTTGGACAAAAGAACGACACTTGTGGAAATTAGACTATGGGCTATTAATGGGCTTTATATTTGTTTAACTAAATGATAGTTTGTTAATGTTAATATAAAGATTTACAATTGGGCGTCCCTATAAATTACCATATACACTCAATCGGACACGATGGGCGGGGTATTTATATGTACGAATAATCGTTCATTTAACCGGACACGGGAATGGATTAATAGCCACTAGAATAATTAAAACAGGGGTGAAATTATGTACAAGGACACTTGGTATAATTGATAACAAAATATTAAAACCTTGGGTTACACTCAGTCGACATCCTGGTGTAATTATTAAACAAAGTATTAAAATCTTGTTACAGTTTAAGTCCCCAATTAGTTGAAATATTTAACTTCGGGTATAAGGATAATTTGACGAGGACACTCGCACTTTATATTTATGACTGATGGACTGTTATGGACAAAAACCAGACGGACATATTAAATAATCCAGGACAAAGGACAATTAACCCATGGGCATAAAACTAAAATCAACACGTCAAACATCATGATTACGGAAGTTTAAATAAGCATAATTCTTTTATTTCATATTTAATTTCCTTTATTTTATATTTAATTGCACTTCTAATTATCGCATTTTTATTGTTATTGTATTTAATTGTACTTTTAATTATCGTACTTTTTAATTATCGCAAGTTTATTTTATCGCACTTTTATTATTCGCAATTTCATTATCGATATTTACTTTATGCTTTAATTTAAGTCTTGTATTTATTTTTAATATTTTACATTTGGTTTTAACTGCGACTAAAGTTTTAAAATCGACAAACCGGTCATTAAACGGTAAAAACCCCCCTTTATAATAATAATATTACTTATATATATATATATATTTGTATTTTTATAAAAGTAAACTAATATAGCGTTAAGCTTTGTTTAAAAAGATTCCCTGTGAAACGAACCGGACTTACTAAAAACTACACTACTGTACGATTAGGTACACTGCCTATAAGTGTTCTAGCAAGGTTTAAGTATATCCATTCTATAAATAAATAAATATCTTGTGTAAAATTGTATCGTATTTAATAGTATTTCCTGCAAAAATATAAGCTATTTCGTATACCACGCTAAGACATCAAGTATATACGAAATATATATATTTCATAGCATTACGAAATAGCTTATATTTTTGCAGGAAATACTATTAAATACGATACAATTTTACACAAGATATTTATTTATTTATAGAATGGATATACTTAAACCTTGCTACAACACTTATAGGCAGTGTACCTAATCGTACAGTAGTGTAGTTTTTAGTAAGTCCGGTTCGTTCCACAGGGAATCTTTTTAAACAAAGCTTAACGCTATATTAGTTTACTTTTATAAAAATACAAATATATATATATATAAGTAATATTATTATTATAAAGGGGGGTTTTTACCGTTTAATGACCGGTTTGTCGATTTTAAAACTTTAGTCGCAGTTAAAACCAAATGTAAAATATTAAAAATAAATACAAGACTTAAATTAAAGCATAAAGTAAATATCGATAATGAAATTGCGAATAATAAAAGTGCGATAAAATAAACTTGCGATAATTAAAAAGTACGATAATTAAAAGTACAATTAAATACAATAACAATAAAAATGCGATAATTAGAAGTGCAATTAAATATAAAATAAAGGAAATTAAATATGAAATAAAAGAATTATGCTTATTTAAACTTCCGTAATCATGATGTTTGACGTGTTGATTTTAGTTTTATGCCCATGGGTTAATTGTCCTTTGTCCTGGATTATTTAATATGTCCGTCTGGTTTTTGTCCATAACAGTCCATCAGTCATAAATATAAAGTGCGAGTGTCCTCGTCAAATTATCCTTATACCCGAAGTTAAATATTCCAACTAATTGGGGACTTAAACTGTAACAAGATTTTAATACTTTGTTTAATAATTACACCAGGATGTCGACTGAGTGTAACCCAAGGTTTTAATATTTTGTTATCAATTATACCAAGTGTCCTTGTACATAATTTCACCCCTGTTTTAATTATTCTAGTGGCTATTAATCCATTCCCGTGTCCGGTTAAATGAACGATTATTCGTACATATAAATACCCCGCCCATCGTGTCCGATTGAGTGTATATGGTAATTTATAGGGACGTCCAATTGTAAATCTTTATATTAACATTAACAAACTATCATTTAGTTAAACAAATATAAAGCCCATTAATAGCCCATAGTCTAATTTCCACAAGTGTCGTTCTTTTGTCCAAACCCCAATTATGGTACAAAGCCCAATTACCCAATTTTAGTAATTAACCCAACATCATGATTACTTCATTTTAAATAAGCATAATAATAACTTAGCTACGAGGCATTAATGTAAAAAGGTTGAACATAACTTACAATGATTAAAAATAGCGTAGCGTTACACGGACAGAATTTCGACTTACACCCTTACAATATTCGCTAACATACCCTTGTTATTAGGATTAAAATTAAAATTAAAATTAAAATATAAATTATATATATATATATATATATATATTTTACGTATATATGATAGAAGAGAGAAAGATGGATTATGTTTTTGGTGCACCAAAGCTCGATTTTTATAGGCATGTGGGCTGGAACTGGGGCTCATGCGATCGCATGGATTTATGCCTTCCAGGCCATGCGATCGCATGGCCAGCTGGGGAGGCTCATATTTGGTTGTTTTCTTCTGCCGACGGTTTTATAAATAATATAATATATTAAATAATTATAAGAATTATTTAAATATTATATTATATTTATGTGCATAGTTGACTTGTAATTTTTAGTCCGTTGCGTCGAGCGTTGAGAGTTGACTCCGGTCCCGGTTCCGGATTTTCGAACGTCCTTGCGTACAATTTTATATTTTGTACTTTGCGTTTTGAATCTTGTACTCTTGTAATTTCGAGACGTTTCTTATCAATAATTGGAACCTCTTGGATTGTATTTTGTACTTTTGAGCTTTTTGGTCGTTTGCGTCTTCAATTCGTCAAATCTGTCTTTTGTCTTCACCTTTTATTATTTAAGCGAATATCACTTGTAAATAGGACAATTATAACTAAAAGCTTGTCTTTCTTGAGGAATAATGCTATGAAATATATGTTCGTTTTTAGCATTATCAATGATCCATACATAAACACACACATACTTCAAAACATATATTACTCCGTAGTACTAAATTCTTATTATTATTTTTATTATTATTACTCTTAATATTAATATTAGTATTATTATTAAGTAGTATCATTAATATTAGTATTAGTAATATACATAAAATACTATGATGGGATTATGTTCAAGTGATTTCAAAATGGGTTTTTCAAATGGGTTAAAGCTAAGGAATTCATGGGTATTAAATAAGGAGGTTATGGGTATTGATCGGGGATATTGTTCGTGAATCAAAGGCCAACCTTGCATTTATCATTTCTGTTACGTCTGCATACTTTTCCTACAATATTGAACCACAATATTGATATGTGAGTTTTCATAGCTCCCTTTTTAAATGCTTTTGCATTATATATTTGTAGGCTGAGAATACATGCGTATTTTATAACTGTTTTACGAAATAGGCACAAGTACTAAAACTAATTCTACGTGGGTTTAAACCAGAAATATCCCCTTAGCTTGGTAACTATAACTACTGGTGTATGACTGGTAGGTGCGAATCCTAAAGATAGATCTATTAGGTCTGACAAACCCCATCCTGACTATGGGATGCTTTAGTACTTCGAGGTTATTTTAAACACACCTGATCCGGTGTACTTCATAGAGTAAAACATGAACATTAAGGCTTGTTACCGGGTGCCTACAACTTATAGAATGCTTTTATACACTTGCGAGTGTATGGTTATTTATGAAACTGAAATCTTGTTGTCTATTAAAACTATTGAAACTCATCGTTTATGATAAAACTATGAACTCACCAACCTTTTTGATTGACACTTTTAAGCATGTTTATTCTCAGGTATTAAAGAAGCTTCCGCTATTTAACTGCTATGTGCATGGAGTCTTACATGGCATATTTTTCAAGGAAACTTTGCATTCAAACATTAATGTGTATTATATTTTGACTGTTTAGTCAACTGATGTATTATTATGAACTATCATTTATTGGGATTGTCTATATGTAGAAATCACCATAGGTCGAAAACATTTATGTACATGCTTTAAAAATGTATACAGATTTTAAAACTTTCTTATATAGAAAGTGCGTCTTTTGAAATGGTTGCAATGTTTGTAAAACGTATCATATAGAGGGCAAACCTCGCAATGGGACCGATGAATGATGTGCTGCGTCAATAGGGATTTTGGCGAGCCATCACAAGAAGTTAACTAGTAATTGTTGGGATGGTTTATCGTGGGTTGGTTAAATCATTAGACGAATTTGTTAATTTGAGATAAGTGGTAATTGTTAAATGGGGCAATTGTGTGGCATGATTGTTTTAAGAATTTGTTTGAATTTGGTCAAATGGAACAAAAACACATGTTGTAAAAACTTGCTTTTGTTTAAATGTTGAATTGAAGTTGAAACGAGTAATAAACGGAAGTTGGTGCAAGTATGTGGAACATGTTGGTTTGATTATTATTATTGTCCTAACGCTAACTTTTCAAGGTTTGGTGTTTGGTTTGGTTTTTGTTTCATGTGTGCAGAGAAGCATAGTTGATGTTCCTTCATCCTCCACGGCTCAATCGCTAAGGGATGCAGAAAAGAGAAGAACTAATCCAGAAATTTTGTTGCAAAAGGTTGAGGAAAAATACTTCGAATATTTTGAATTCATTTCAGCCCGAAGTATACAAGCGACATGGTACTTTAGTTGGAGTGAGTTGGATAAGGCGACCAATGAGATAAGGGGTGATATTACTTAGATGTTAGCGATGGTGCGAAATCCGGGAAAAGTCTATCTTGACGCTTGGGAATGTGCGATGTCCTTGAGGGACGACGTATATCGTGAGTTAGTTGTGGAGTTCTTTTCCTCTTTAAGTGTGCGTTCTCGAAGGGATCTGACGGATCAAGGCTTTATGACGTTTTAATTAGGGGGAGAAAACCGAGCTATGAGTCATATGGATTTTGCTCGAGCACTTGACTTGTATGAGGTCCTGGATGATGCGGCTTGAAAAGGTATTTGAAGAAGGAAACTGAGTTTATCGGGCATCCGGAAGATTACAATGAGCGACAATATTGGTTTGAAATATCGGGTTTGACTCCGTTCATTTCTAATGAGTCAAAGGGGTCAGATATTCGGAGTAGAAATATTCTGTTACTTCATAAATTGTTGGCGTGTACTTTTTGAGGTAGACGGAATAAGAATGATAAAGTTAATTCGACAGAGTTGTGGGTTATTCATCGAATTCAACACTATGCACACGTTGACTTATGTATGTTCATTGGTACTTATTTTTCAAATCATTTGAGGGACACACGAGCATCGAGGCCACTTCTTGGTGGTCATTTTGTTACAAAAATTGCAAGATTTCTCGACATTAATTTTAGTAGGTGTACAAAATTGACTTAACCATTGCAAGTGATGAAACCTTTTAATTTAAGGTTTTATTTAAGCGCAAATTTTGTGATGTGGGATGCGAATAGAGTTGGTTTGGTGAAGTATGTGAGGCAAGAAGCACCCGATGTGGCGGTTGAGGATCAAGGCGGTAATGTTGGCGGTAATAATCAAGGAGATAATAATGCGGAGCCGGTTGCTCCGAATGCTCCCGCGGGTGATTGGTCTTGGGGTGTCTGAAGAGGTGTGGAATAGCTTGGTATCTAGTGTTGATAATATTCAGATTGGTGTGTCAAGCAACTTTAATGCATTCCAGGGAGATCAGCGATCACATAATGATCGTATGTGGGGGAGCCAACAACGGGTTGAGGCGAGCATGCAACGACAATAGGATATGATGACGGAATCCCTACATGATCAGCAGTGGATGGCGTATGGTAATGACTGGCAACGTCATAATGCACGTATTTATTATAATTATCCGAATGATTATATGAGTACGCCACATGTAGAGCCAGTTTACTACCGTAATCTGATCAGGCCCCGAGTTTTCGCACCAACATACGACCCGCGTGAAGCTATGGACGAGACGAGGAGGCAGTTCTATGAGAGATATCCGTAGGGCCATTGGCCTTTTGGTGATTTTTATTGAGGAGGTCCTGTGAGCCGGATGATCAAGTTGTAATTTGTTTAAGACTATTTCCTTTCCTTTGGTCTGTATTTGGATAATTATGTATTCTGCTTCTGTACTTTGAAAACTTATTTTGGGGGCAAGGCATTTAGGCATCGGGTGGTGCCACCTTGTCCCGTTTATGTAGTTTTTCTGTTTTTCTTTTATTAGGTTGGTTGGTGAATTGAATTTTTAAGTCTGGCATTAAGTTCAGCAAAACTGCATGATTGATGATATTGGTGTGATGATCGGGAATGGACGATGTTCTTATGCTGGCAGTCAGTTCAGTGCCATCTGTCACTCCAATGGTTAAACTCGATAAGTTTTTATATTTTCTTTCTCACATTACCCTTTCGATTTTAATCTATTTTTTATCTCAAGTGATGGGGACATTACTTGATATCAAGTGTGGGGTGGGGGATGTAAAATCTCTCAGGTTGGTTGTTAATTGAGTCATCATCATATTAGTTTTGATATAAAAAGACTTGATGTTTCACGGGTTTCAAGATGGGTCTAGTTGGCTCGAAAATTACACTTGCTCCGTGTCGTTTCCCTAAAACCAAGGGGAACTATGAGTGACACTTTCCAATACCTTAGGATGTATCGTTTCCATCCTATTAAGGAAGTAAAGTCTTTCGAATTTACGTTCTACTTGGTATAGCAGACTTCCTAAACTATACCATTTTATACCGATATCATATCACGATATAAAGGTACTGTGGGAAGAGGAAGTCTTGAACTTCCAAAACACGTTCATTACCATTGAATGTGAAATCCTACTAATTCTTCGAAATTCAATAGTAGGTCACCTGTACCAACACGGGTGTCAACCGTATGAATGGTGATTGTATCATGTGTTCGAAACCGGGCCATGCGCTAGATCGAAAACTATTATAAGGTGATCCTCATTGTTTCTCCTAACAAGGACAATGTTGCGTCCGACCACTGTTTATAACCACACAGGATGTATCCATTCCATCCTTAAGGGAGTCAAGTCTCCCGATCGACACACTTGATGACTTTTGTTATAAGATGTAGTCCAGACCTGCTGTAGGTTGATGAACAGTCTTGAAAAGTCTTCTCTATCATCGGCTGGAAATCCACTAGGCCTCAGCATCAAACAGGGAGCTACTGGTCAGACTTATCTCAATGAGGGAGATCTGTCTCGTAAAATGAGGGGCACCATGCATACACAAAATGTTAGTGATTTATCAGATCCTCGGAAGGATGATCTCTTTAAAGACTAATCAGATTTTAAGACTGATTAACCTCAATCTTCAAGATTGATTTAACAGATTAGATGGTTACCTCATGACAATCACTGATATCTGGACGTAATGTTGTATCCTCCTAAGCTACATTATTTTCTTACCGACATCATTACGATGTTAGGTACTTGTTGGAGGCTTGGCTTGACCAATTGTAGGGTAGCCCATGCGTTGTCTTGGCACACTGTTCGATTGTCATATTTTTAGTGCTCGGCTCCCACTTGATTCCCAGTTTCTTTGAAGATTATATATTATGGCTCGAGACTCTCTACCTCATTATTATGGTATGCTATTCTCGAGACTATATTTAGCTACTTTGTTCATATTAATTGCATGAGATTTGGGAAGTTAATTTCGGGGGAATGCAAGTGGGAGGCATGGTTGATATCTACTCCAAAATCGTGCCCACACTAGTTATTGTTTTATTGGTTGTTCGTTTGGTTCTACATACACGTTTGAGAGGTTATAGTTCGAGATTTTGTTCGAGTTCGGTTGCTTGAGGACAAGGAAAACTCTAGTGTGGGGTGGTTTGATATCGCATATTTTATACACGTTTTCCTTAGCGATATCGATCACATTTTAGTCCTTTCGGATGCGATTTGGCGTTTATTTTATTAATATTGAGAACGTTCGAGTTTAAAGAGCTAAATGTAGAAGAGTTGCGTTTTATGGAGTTTTTGAGGTATTATGTTAATCGATTATTATTATTGGTGCATCGAGGTTGGAAATGTGAAGTACATGTTGGGTATCGTGGTTTTGACTTAGTTTAAGTGATGAAAAAGAGCAAAAACAAACGAGATGTCAGGTTACACCTACGGCCGCGGCGCGATGCTTTAAAGCCGCGACGTGGCGTTTGCCTTGTTTAAAGATCAGGAGAGGTTTTAAAGGAGTCCCAATTCATGTGTATTACCGCGGCGCGATAGGTATTGGCCGCGGCGCGGCAATGGCCCAACCCAGATGATTTCGTAAGGTATTTAAACCCCGAAAAATACCCTAATTACCATATCTCATTCCCAGACGATTTGCAGTAGCTCTAAGACGAAAAAGGGTGATTTTTGGGGAATCCCAAGATCATTCTAACGCTTAAATCATTACAGGAATGTGCTTCGATTCGTTCATCACTCAAGATTCATTCATCGATTAGCTTTATCTCTTTGTTTAAAACAATGAATTCATCTTTTATTTTGATTGTGATTTTGGTTTTAGCCATGATTGTTGGCTAATTATTTAATGTAAATATGAACAAGAATGGATCATAAGTAGTTGTTTGGTAAACCAGACCAAGGGTATAAATTGAGTAAAGACTAGTAGATTGGATAAGATTGAATTGTGTAAGAGAACGTAAGCACAGTTATTAATTGAATACTAAGTTAGTTAAATAATTGAACACAAACAATAAGGTCTTAAGTGCAAGGGAACCCTACACTGTGTAATTAGAGTTTGGGTGGTCGTTAAGAGAACTCTTGATGACCCGTTTGGCTAATTTGCATGCATAGATGAGATAAACGATCTTAATAACACGAACATCCATTACCGAGGGTAAAAGGTCTAGATGAACATTCTTGTTTGAATTTAATACAAATCTATCTTTATTATTTGTTAAGTGCTAGTGCATAAACTAAAAAGAACAAAAATAATGTTTTTCCTTTTATAAACCATTTCTTGATTCGGCTAATCGTTAAATAGCCAAAACTACAAAAACCAGTAATTTCATTAGATTTCTAGATTAAGTAGTTTAATTACTCGTAGTTACAATTTTAAGTTGATACGAAAACTTTCCTTGGAACGAACTTTGGACTTTACCAAATCATACTAGTACACGATCGGGTACACTACCCGTTAGTGTGTTTAATCAATTAAACCGGTATTTTCCACTGATAAATTATATACGCGATTTAACACATCAGTCAACTACAAGAGTTGTTGGACAAGGGATTTATACGACCGAGTTCTTCACCTTCGGGAGCTCCGGTCTTGTTCGTTAAGAAGAAGGATGGGTCGATGAGATTGTGTATCGACTATAGAGAGTTGAACAAGTTGACAATCAAGAATCGGTATCCAATGCCGAGGATTGATGACTTTTTCGACCAATTACAGGGATCTAGCTGTTATTCAAAGATTGAATAGAGGTCAGGTTATCACCAATTGAAGGTCAAAGAAGCTGATGTCCCGAACACACTAGCAGTGTTCATGGACCTCATGAACCGTGTGTGTAAGCCATACCTAGACAAATTCGTCATTGTATTTATTGATGAAATATTGGTGTACTCCAAGAGCAAAGAAGAGCATGAGTAGCATTTACATTCGATACTGACTATGCTTAGAGAAGAGCAACTGTATGTAAAGTTCTCGAAGTATGACTTTTGGTTACAAGAGGTACAATTCCTTGGTCATGTTGTAGGTGCCAATGGAATACGAGTTGATCCGGCGAAGATTGAGATGGTTAAGAATTGGGAAACCCCAAAGATACCAACTCAGATCCGAAAATTTCTGGGTCTAGCTGGTTACTACAGGAGATTCATTGAAGGATTCTCTAAGATCGCCCGACCATTAACAGCGTTGACTCATAAAGGCAAGAAGTATGAGTGGTCAGAACCGCAAAAAACTGCATTTCAGTTGTTAAAGGAGAAGCTAACAACTGCACCGATATTGTCTCTGCCCGAGGAAAATGAAGATTTTGTTATCTATTGTGATGCCTCGCGTCAAGGAATGGATTGCGTGCTTATGCAACGAAACAAGGTTATTGCTTATGGATCGCGACAATTAAAGATTCACGAGCAGAACTACACTACGCACGACCTGGAACTAGGAGCGGTGGTCTTTGCACTCAAAATGTGGAGACACTACCTGTATGGAACCAAGTTTACCATTTTCACATACCATAAGAGTTTACAACATATATTTGATCAGAAGTATCTCAACAGGAGACAGCAATGCTGGGTGGAGTTGCTTAACGATTACGACTGTGAACTTCAATACCATCCTGGCAAAGCAAATGTTTTAGCGGATGCTTTAAGCAGAAAAGATTCAGGGTTAAAGCTCTTAACATGATTGTACATACGAACCTTACCTCACAGATCCGCGAAGCACAACTGGAAGTCGTGAAACAAGATAATGTTGATGTAGAATTTATCAGAGGGTTGGATAATAAATTCGACATAAAAGAGGATGGAACATGGTATTTTGCTAACCGAATTTGGGTACCAAAGTTTGGTGGATTGAGAGAACTAGTGTTGGAGGAAGCACACAAATCAAGATACTCAATTCATCCTGGATCAGATAAAATGTACCAAGATTTGAAGGCATTTTATTGGTAGCCAAACCTGAAAGCTGACATTGCCACCTGTGTCGGAAAGTTCTTAACTTACGCTAAGGTCAAGGCTGAACACCAGAAGCCCTCAGGATTATTGACTCAACCAGAGATTCCCCAGTGGAAATGGGAATGTATTGTAATGGACTTCATTACAAAACTGCCGAAGACTGTGGGAGGTTACGACACCATTTGGGTTGTCGTGGATCGTCTCACTAAATCGGCACACTTCTTACCGATAAGAGAAGCTGACAAGATGGAGAAGTTAGCATAAGTCTACATAAAAGAGGTCGTCTCTAGGCGTGGAGTGCCTGTATCCATTATATCTGATCATGACAGCAGATTCCCTTCTAGATTCTGACAAACATTATAGCAAGCAATGGGGACTCGTTTAGATATGATTACAGCATATCACCCCCAGACAGATGGCCAAAGTGAACGAACTATTCAAACCCTAGAGGACATGTTGCGAGCATGTGTCATTGATTTCGAAAACGGATGGGATAAGTATTTACCGCTAGCTGAGTTTTCATACAATACCAGCTACCATTCGAGCATTAAAGCTGCACCTTTTGAAGCGTTGTACGGAAGAAAGTGTAGATTGAAAGGACCCGTTCATATACATTATAAACGATTCACAATAGTTGATTACATTGCGAGGTATTTGACCTCTATATGATACATTTTACAAACATTGCATTCGTTTTTAAAAGACAAACTTTCTTTACATCGAAAATTGACAGGCATGCATACCATTTCATAATATCCAATATCCAACTATAAATTGATTTAATAATAATCTTTGATGAACTCAATGACTCGAATGCAACGTTCTTCAAAATATGCTATGAAAGACTCCAAGTAATATCTTTAAAATGAGCAAATGCACAGCGGAAGATTTCTTTAACACCTGAGAATAAACATGCTTTAAAGTGTCAACCAAAAGGTTGGTGAGTTCATTAGTTTATCACAATCATTTATTTCCATCATTTTAATAGACCACAAGAATTTCATTTCCAGTTCTCATAAATATACGTCCCATGCATAGAGACAAAAATAATCATTCATATGGTGAACACCTGGTAACCGACATTCACAATTTGTAAATAAGAATATCCCCATCATTCCGGGATCCTCCTTCGGACACGATATAAATTTCGAAGTACTAAAGCATCCGGTACTTTGGATGGGACTTGTTGGGCCCGATAGATCTATCTTTAGAGTTCGCGTCAATTAGGGTGTCTGTTCCCCAATTCTTAGATTACCAGACTATATAAAAAGGGGCATATTCGATTTCGATCATTCAACCATATAATGTAGTTTCAATTACTTGTGTCTATTTCATAAAACAATTATAAAAACAGCGCATGTATTCTCAGTCCCAAAAATATATATTGCAAAAGCATTTAAAAAGGGAGCAAATGAAACTCACCATACTGTATTTCGTAGTAAAAATACATATAACGTCATTGAACAAGTGCAAGGTTGGCCTCGGATTCACGAACCTAAATTAATTATATATATTTATGTGTTGGTCAATATTTATCTAACAAATTAGGTCAAGTCATAGTGTACCACAATCCTAATGCTCGAGACTAATATGCAAAAGTCAACAAAAGTAAATTTGACTCAAAATAATTTCCAAAAATCTATACATGATTAATATATAGTTTAAATATCGTCGTTTTATATTTTTAAATATTTTTAAAAGATTTATTAGAGTAAATAATATAATTTTTTTATTAATAAATAAAATTTTATATTAAATTTATATAATAAAATATACTTTTATATATATTAAGTAATAAAATTTATAGGGTTCATTTAATATCATAAAGATAATATGATAGGTATTATTAAAGTAAGTTATTAGACGTAGTAAAATATGTTTGTATCACATATTTATCTGATAAAATAATATCTATAATGATAGTAAGTAAAAGTTGTATTATTTTGTAATAATAATTATTATTATAAAAATATCAATATTTATAATTACAAGGATGACATTATGATAAAACAATAATTCTAATTATGATAACTTTAATATTTACCATAATTTTTAATATTATCTTTAAAATAATAATTCTATTTAAAATAATAATAATAATGATATTTTATAGTAACAATGACATTTCTATTAAAATGATAATTTTTGTTAAAATGATAGTTTTAATACTAACGATACTTTTAATAATAATAGTAATGATAAAAATAATAAGAACGATAATTTTATCTAAATCAATATCTTATAATATTTTAATTTCATCATGATACTCTTACTCATTATTTCCTAATCGTTTCGTTTAATAGCTTTTAATTGTCTTTTATATCGTGTTCATAATAATGATAATAATAGTAATCAAAATAATTAGGTGTTACAAATATTTGTTTTAATTACACTAATATTAATAATGATAGTTACTATAACATTATTAACGATAATACTAATAATCATCTTAATGATAATATAGTAATAATAATAGTAACAATAACAATAACCATTTTTAAATAATGATATATATATTAATAATGATAATAATAATAATAATAATAATACTAATAATAATAATAATAATAATAATAATAATAATAATAATAATAATAATAATAATTGGATAATAATAATAATACTAATTATAACTTTAACGATAATAATGATAGTAATAATAAAAAAAATAACAATTTTTAATGATAAATCCCTTTTATTGTTAAAGATAATAATAATGATAATAATAAGATAAAACTAGAACGACGATAAAAACGACAATAATAATAATAATAATAATAATAATAATAATAATAATAATAATAATAATAATAATAATAATAATAATAATAATAATAATAATAATAATCATTTTTAATAAAAATATCAAAAATTCAATTGATTATAACTTCTAATCCGTTCATCGAAACCATTCGATATCTAAAAGAAAAGTTCTTAATTTTTCGCTAACTTTCCAAGGACATGCATATCTTATACCTTATATCAACCGCAAGTGTAACTAATTCAAGATTCAACCTAACATGTCTAAGGGCAATATCAAAAGTACAAGCATGCATAATCCTAAATACGCGAGCACTAGTCAGGGATACACTATTAGTATGTAAAAGTTAAATTATGAGTACTCACGTATCAATATTGAGATTCAATATTATAGGAAAGGTACGTAGACGCAACGGAAATGATAAACACTATATTGACCTCACGAGCATACCCATGAACCATACTCAATCACCTCCATAGCTATAACCCATAATTTCCATAATCCTATCCTACTCGAAAAACAATTTTGAAATCACTTGGACAGCACTCCGTCGTAATATTTTATGTATACTAATAATATCTTGAAATAATACGGAGTAAATATATATATGTAAATCGATTGAGAGAGTTTAGAGAAAAATATTTTCAAGTTTCTATGAAATAATGAAACCTATTGAATTCTATTTATAATAGATTTTTGAATTATTAAAGTGAATTATTAAAGTATGAATTATTAAAGTGAATTATTAAAGTATGAATTATTAAAGTAAATTATTAAAGTATGAATTATTAAAGTGAATTATTAAAGAATGAATTATTAAAGTAAATTATTAAAGTATGAATTATTAAAGTTAAAGTAAAGTAAAAATAAAGTAAATGTAAAGTTTAAGTATAGTAAAATTATAAAACTATGTACGTATAATACGCGTATAAATATATATAATATTAATTTAAATCGTTATATATATTTAATAAAATAAAATATAAATATCGTTATCTTTATCATACTAGTTAAGTAATGAGTTGTCAAAAGTGGTTCTAGATATTTATAAAAGTTATATACGTTTTAATAATAAAGTTCTTTTTAAACTGAAAACGTTTTTGTACGTTTGAAACTAAATAGATCAATCGAGTCTTTATGAGATTCAATCTTCCACTATCCTTTGTCTAGTTCTCAATGATTGACAATTTGTTCTTATTTATAAATCACTTTACTATTTTCCGAATATTGTTAAAATGGAAAGATTTCTCAAATCAACGTTGGCCTTTCAACAGAGACTTGTAATCATAATTCAATATATCTGATAATTCAATCATTTGATCTTATTTTCTAATTCCATTGATAAACATTTTGAAACAGATACAATCATATAAAGTATTTAATCTAATATTTTGTTTACGTTTCTAGTTATAATATATATACACATATGCATATATAATCATATTCGTTTAATAGTTCGTGAATCGTTGGAACTTGGTCGAGGTTGAATGAATGTATGAACATAGTTTAAAATTATTGAAATTTAACTTAACAAATATTGCTTATCGTGTCGGAAACATATAAAGATTAAAGTTTAAATTTGGTTGGAAATTTCCGGGTTGTCACATAGATCTCCCGTGTGTTGGAGCGAATTAGGGGATAGCCAATTGACAGATCCTGAGATTATTCAGGAGACAACGGAGAAAATTGTACAGATTCAAGAACGATTGAAAATGGCTCGAAGTCGTTAAAAGAGTTATGCCGATGTTAGAAGCCGATATTTGGAATTCCAAGTTGGCGACAAAGTTATGCTTAAAGTATCACCCTGGAAGGGTGTGGTATGGTTTGGAAAACGGGGTAAATTGAGTCCTAGATATGTTGGACCATTCGAGATAACTGAAAGAGTTGGACCAGTGGATTACAAATTGAAACTGCCACAAGCACTCAGTGGAATACATGACACTTTCCATGTGTCCAACCTGAAGAAATTCTTAGCCGACGAGAACTTGGTGATTCCATTAGAGGAACTACGTATCGATGACAAACTTCATTTTATTGAGGAACCTTTTGAGATCATGGACCGTGAGGTTAAACAGTTAAAGCAAAGCAAAATCCCTATCATTAAGGTTCGGTGGAATGCACGAAGAGGACCAGAGTTCACCTGGGAGCGTGAAGATCAAATGAGGCATGAATACCCGCAACTGTTTCCGGAGGAAACTACTTCAGCGGACGTTCACTAAAATTTTCGAACGAAATTTTCAATAACAGGTGGGTAATGTAACAACCCTGCTTTTTCCGTCACTTCCGTTAACTGTATGTTAATCATTTTAACGATGATTACTTGATTTTATATGTGTTTATGATATGGCCAAAACAGACGGTTTTATTTATGCGGTGTCGTTAGGCCGCAAGGCGTCAGAATCTACCACAATCAAGGGGGTAATGGGTTTTAAATTTATATTTAGTGGGGCCTAAATCTTAGTACTCCTTATTATGAGTAAGGGAAGTATGACCTAGGGTCGTATTTTTGAGATATCAGTAGAATCGAACCTATATCTAAAGCTTAAGATAATTCTAAAGTGCAGGAGTAGTGGTTTATTACCTAATTTTGGGTTTTCTAGTTTATAAGATAAATTAAAGTAAATACGATAAAATTTGTAATTCAGATAAAGCTAAAACAAGTGCATGCTATGATTTCGTCAGTTACTTTACCGGAATTATGGAATGCTGGCTCATGGATAGGTAGTGACCTTGTATTTACTACACTAGTCCTAAACGCCCCTGTCATAAGACATGTCACTGGGTAATACGATAGGCTTGAAGATTCTTAATAAACAGCAAGGTCCCTTACCCTCGCCGCCCGTGCAGTCTGACTACAGGCATACACATTCAGACGGCTCATCCAATTGAGCGACTCGGTTGGGTGACGTATTAACATTCCACAATGGTCTAAACTTTCTTAAGCATAATAGAATACATGGTTTTCCATATTCGAGAGATGTGATGTGCCTCGATGCTTTCGTTAATGATTGGTTTTAAAAGATAGTTAGGCCCTTAAAAGAGTTCAACCATAAAGAACACCATGGCCAAGTCAAGTTGACTTCCATGAACACATTCGATTACCCTAAAGGCCCAATCCTTTATGTGTTCAAACAAACAATTCCTTAATTAACCAATAATCCGTCAAGCGGGGTGCAATGCTTGAGACCACATTATGGTGAAGTGTACTAGTTAACACTAACTGTGTTCCATGGCCTTACTTAGCAGAGGTACATCTTACAACAACCGTTGTGCTTCAGTGTGCACGTACGAAGTTTATATACTTGGTGACTACACTAGCATGGTCTAGGACCAACAATGTACTAAGGGTCTAGTTAGATGTTTCACTACGAAAGAGTCCTCAGTCGGAATCCAAGGCTCGGTGGACTTACTACAACCGGTGTGCCTCAGTCAAACTCACGTTGTATCCGATAGACTTCTCTTACCAAGGGGTGACACATATAGTGTACTCTGAATCGGGGTTCGCGACTTCCCAATAACAGAGCCAATAACTACGTTCTATTAGTTGGAAAAGCGATTGAGTTCAAAGCATAATCGGAAAGTATTTTGACAACATACACAAACCATAATATAACTTCGGCATTATAAATGACTACGTCATAACATACACTAAAGATAACTACTCGCTAATCATGGCAATAGTATCACAAAGCATAATAATGGAAGACATTATATAAAGACAAAGGATAGAAGTACCAGTAGATTAAACGAGTTCCGAATACAAAAGTGACAACTTCAAACTCCAGACCACTTCTAATACAATCTTTGGCGTTCTTCTCCGGGTACTAGGTTTCCCGCATGGAGTTGAAAGACTTGAGAGTATGACTAATATTGTACAAGAGAGAGAAAGAAGTGAATTGAAGTGTGTGTTTGAAATGAATGACAAAGACCCTTTAAATAAGCATGAAATTTGCCTGCAAACGGCTGGCAGGCCGTTTGCAGGGGTCGTTTGCCAGGCCAGCCCGCTTGCAGGGGTCATTGGATCTGGGCATGTGGCAGGCTATTTGCAAGCCAGGCAGGTCATTTGGCAGCCCGTTTGGCAAGCCGTTTGGCTTGCTGATTTCCTGGATCGTAACTTGATTTCTCGTCTTTCACCGTTTTCGCTCTAGAATCTTCGTTTTAGCTCTGATTTTCTTGATTCTTTTTGCACCATCTTCGTAATTACTTGTTCTTCAATTTTAACTGACGAAGCGGGTATTTTGGCTATAAAGTTTAGAACTTTATTGTTTTTGGGCCTTAATACCGAGGTGAAAACGTGACTTTTTACTCTATATCATTTTACTTGTAATAAATGCATACTTGATCCTTAGAGGGTTACGTAAATTAATATGGGTTAATATTAATTAATAAACTTATTTCGGATAATGAAATACGATGAAAACGATACAGTTTGAATAACTGCAAAAACTACTTTTCGAGTAATGAAACGCTCGGGTTTATTTTAATAATTATTAACTTTGTAAAAATTTAATTTATTGGTATTTTTATAAATTAAACTTATTGGTTGCATTTTAACGATTGGTTTAGCGTTCCGGGCCTTCGGTACGTTTAAACGGTACTTGAAACGGACCATGATTACACGTTATTGGACAACACGAGCCCGGGAACCCATCTCAAGTGGGCCACGGCTGATGAAATGTCCCGTTCATATTGATTATAAACATTCCATATTAATTGATTTCGTTGCGAGGTTTTGACCTCTATATGAGACGTTTTTCAAAGACTGCATTCATTTTTAAAACAATCATAACCTTTATTTTATCAATAAAGGTTTTAAAAACATTACGTAGATTATCAAATAATGATAATCTAAAATATACTGTTTACACACGACCATTACATAATGGTTTACAATAGAAATATATTACATCGACATATGTTTCTTGAATGCAGTTTTTACACAATATCATACAAACATGGACTCCAAATCTTGTCCTTATTTTAGTATGTAACAGCGGAAGCTCTTAGTATTCACCAGAGAATAAACATGCTTTAAACGACAACAAAAATGTTGGTGAGTTATAGGTTTAACCTATATATATCAAATCGTAATAATAGACCACAAGATTTCATATTTCAATACACATCCCATACATAGAGATAAAAATCATTCATATGGTGAACACCTGGTAACCGACATTAACAAGATGCATATATAAGAATATCCCCATCATTCCGAGACACCCTTTTGATATGATATAAATTTCGAAGTACTAAAGCATTCGGTACTTTGGATGGGGTTTGTTAGGCCCAATAAATCTATCTTTAAGATTCGCGTCAATTAGGGTGTCTGTTCCCTAATTCTTAGATTACCAGACTTAATAAAAAGGGGCATATTCGATTTCGATAATTCAACCATAGAATGTAGTTTCACGTACTTGTGTCTATTTTGTAAATCATTTATAAAACCTGCATGTATTCTCATCTCAAAAATATTAGATTTTAAAAGTGGGACTATAACTCACTTTCACAGATATTTCCTTCCTCGGAAATAAGACTTAGCCACGGATCGATTCACGAACCTATACAAATATGTACATATATATCAAAGTATGATCAAAATATAATTACAACCATTTTTATTATGTTTTAAAGATTTGAGTGTATTAAGTCAGCTGTCCTCGTTAGTAACCTACAACTAGTTGTCCACAGTTAGATGTACAGAAATAAATCGATATATATTATCTTGAATCAATCCACAACCCAGTGTATACATGTCTCAGGCTAAATCACAACTCAAAGTATATATATTTTTAGAATCAACCTCAACCCTGTATAGCTAACTCCAACATTACTGCATATAGAGTGTCTATGGTTGTTCCAAATAATATATATACATGGGTCGATATGATATGTCAAAACATTTGTATACGTGTCTAAGGTATCCCAAGATTACATAATATATTAGAATACATGTATAATACAATATAAGTTAGCTAGGATATGATTTGTATAGATTTGTTAAACATTTCCCGTAACTAAAAAGATCAAAAATATCCAATCTTGTTTTACCCATAACTTCTTTATTTTAAATCAGTTTTGAGTGAATCAAATTGCTATGGTTTCATATTGAACTCTAATTTAGGAATCCAAACATAAAAGTATAGGTTTATAGTCAGAAATTTAAGTTACATGTCAATTACTAAAGAGGTAGTCATTTCCGTCGAAAGAACGACATCTTGATGACCATTTTGAAAAACATACTTTCACTTTGAGTTTAACCAAGATTTTTGGATATAGTTTTATGTTCATATGAAAAATCATTTTCCCAGAAGAACAACTTTTAAATCAAAGTTTATCATAGTTTTTAATTATCCAAACCAAAACAGCCCCCGGTTTCACTACGACGGCGTATATCCGATTTTATGGTGTTCATCGTGTTTCCAAGTTTTAAATCATTAAGTTAGCATATCATATAGATATAGAACATGTGTTTAGTTGATTTTAAAAGTCAAGTTAGAAGGATTAACTTTTATTTGCGAACAAGTTTAGAATTAACTAAACTATGTTCTAGGGATTACAAGTTTAAACCTTCGAATAAGATAGCTTTATATGTATGAATCGAATGATGTTATGAACATCATTACTACCTTAAGTTTTCTGGATAAAGCTACTAGAAATGAGAAAAAATGGATCTAGCTTTAAAGGATCCTTGGATGGCTTGAAAGTTCTTGAAGCATAATCATGACACGAAAACAGTTCAAGTAAGATTTTCACTCGAAATAAGATTGTTATAGTTGTAGGAATTGAATCAAAGTTTGAATATGAATATTACCTTGAATTAGAAAGATAACCTACTATAAATAACAAAGGTTCCTTGATCTTATATGATTACTTGGAATGGATTAGAAAGCTTGGAAGTAGACTTGCAAACTTGGAAGTATTCTTGATTTTTATGAAACTATACTTATGGAATTTATGAAGAACACTTAGAACTTGAAGATGGAACTTGAGAGAGATCAATTATATGAAGAAAATTGTAGAATGAAAGTGTTTGTAGGTGTTTTTGGTCGTTGGTATATGGATTAGATATAAAGGATATGTAATTTTTTTTTCATGTAAATAAGTCATGAATGATTACTAATATTTTTGTAATTTTATGAGATATTTCATGCTAGTTGCCAAATGATGGTTCCCACATGTGTTAGGTGACTCACATGGGCTGCTAAGAGCTAATCATTGGAGTGTATATACCAATAGTACATACATCTAAAAGCTGTGTATTGTACGAGTACGAATACGGTGCATACGAGTAGAATTGTTGATGAAACTGAACGAGGATGTAATTGTAAGCATTTTTGTTAAGTAAAAGTACTTTGATGTATGTCTTGAAGTCTTTCAAAATTGTAAGAATACATATCAAAACACAACATGTATATACATTCGAATGGAGTCGTTAAGTCTTCGTTAGTCGTTACATGTAAGTGTTGTTTTGAAACCTTTAAGTTAACGATCTCAATTAATGTTGTTAAAACAATGTTTATTATAACAAATGAGATGTTAAATTATTATATTATCATGATATTATGATGTATGAATATCTCTTAATATGATATATACATTAAAATATCGTTACAACGATAATCGTTACATATGTCTCGTTTCGTAATTCTTGAGTTAGTAGTCTTATTTTTACATATGTAGTTCATTGTAACACACTTAATGATATATTTAAATATCATTTTATCATGTTAAATATAGTGTATCAATATCTTAATATGATACATATATATTTAGTAGACGTTATCATAACGATAATCGTTATATATATCATTTCGAGTTTCTTAACTTAGTAATCTCATTTCTTATGTATATCACACATTGTTAATATACTTAGTGAGATACTTACTCATCATAATCTCATATCAACCATATATATATGTCTATATATACCACAACATGTAGTTTTTACAATTTTGTAACGTTCGTGAATCGTCGGTCACTTGGGTGATCAATTGTCTATATGAAACATATTTATTTAATCAAGTCTTAACAAGTTTGATTGCTTAACACGTTGGAAATATTTAGTCATGTAAATATCAATCTCAATTAATATATATAAACATGGAAAATTCGGATCACTACAGCTGAACCCCCCATCCCCATCCCCACCCCTTTTATTTTGATTTTTGGGCTTATTTGGTTAACTAGTGTGGTATTAGGCCCTAACTAGGAAGTATAAAAGGCAAGTTAACTCGCATAATTCCCTAAACCCTATTTTCAGTCAATCGTCTTCTCCCTCTGCCTCTCTTTTTCTTCGACCACACACACCACCACAACACCATCAAATCTTGATTTTTTAGATTAAATGTTCTACACGAAGATTTCAATTCACATCGATAGCTACGCGTTGGTATAAATAATTTAGTGATCTAAGGTATATTTATTTAAACCCTAATTGATATAGATCTGATTTTGTTAGTGTTTGATAGTGTAAGTGGTCTATTGCTCAAGTCTATATGCGTTATCGTTAATTACTCGCGTTAATTCGATTGTTTGATGTGATTAGGGTTAATTCCGAATTTGTTTTGCATGATTACAGAAACTTGACTTTATTGAATGTAAAATATTATTACATATTTGGAATCATCTCAAAAAATTAATAATTTTAGGCTTTGGATTTGCGTATTTTCGTTACCGTATGCGTAAGTTACAATTAAATGAAGTTTTGTTGATGAATCTGTGATTTATTCAAATTCTGGAAAAACGTGCATGGAATTGAGTTATATACTTACTGATCATAAATGTGTAGAGAATTCAAAAACATTCAAGTTAGACTAGGATATCATGCTATATGGTGTTGTAATGCTTACGTTATGCTTAATCGAACGTTCATTACAAAACTGATTTGCTCGGTAACTTAAAATAAATTCTAAAGGCTATTTGAAAAGAGATATTGAATCAAGTCTTTGCATATCTGGAAAATTCATATGTTTTAGATAACTTTTCATTTAATCAAGTCTTAACAAGTTTGATTGCTTAACACGTTGAAAACATTTAGTCATGTAAATATCAATCTCAATTAATATATATAAACACGGAAAAGTTCGGGTCACTACAGTACCTACCCGTTAAATAAATTTCCTCCCGAAATTTTAAGCTGTTGAAGGTGTTGATGAATCTTCTGGAAATAGATGCGGGTATTTCTTCTTCATCTGATCTTCATGCTCCCAGGTGAACTCGGGTCCTCTACGAGCATTCCATCGAACCTTAACAATCGGTATCTTGTTTTGCTTAAGTATCTTAACCTCACGATCCATTATTTCGACGGGTTTTTCAATGAATTGTAGTTTTTCATTGATTTGGATTTTGTCCAATGGAATAGTGAGATCTTCTTTAGCAAAACATTTCTTCAAATTCGAGACGTGGAAAGTGTTATGTACAGCCGCGAGTTGTTGAGGTAGCTCCTGTTGGTAAGCTACTGGTCTGACACGATCTATAATCTTGAATGGTCCAATGTACCTTGGATTTAGTTTCCCCCGTTTACCAAATCGAACAACGCCTTTCCAAGGTGAAATCTTAAGCATGACCATTTCTCTAATTTCAAACTCTATATCTTTTCTTTTACTATCCGCGTAGCTCTTTTGTCGACTCTGGGCGGTTTTCAATCGTTGTTGAATTTGGATGATTTTCTCGGTAGTTTCTTGTATTATCTCCGGACCCGTAATCTGTCTATCCCCCATTTCATTCCAACAAATCGTAGACCTGCACTTTCTACCATAAAGTGCCTCAAACGGCGCCATCTCAATACTAGAATGATAACTGTAGTTGTAGGAAAATTCTGCTAACGGTAGGTGTCGATCCCAACTGTTTCCGAAATCAATAACACATGCTCGTAGAATGTCTTCAAGCGTTTGTATCGTCCTTTCGCTCTGCCCATCATTTTGTGGATGATAGCCAGTACTCATGTCTAGACGAGTCCCCAATGCTTGTTGCAACGTCTGCCAGAACCTTGAAACAAATCTACCATCCCTATCAGAGATAATAGAGACGGGTATTCCATGTCTGGAGACAACCTCCTTCAAATACAATCGTGCCAACTTCTCCATTTTGTCATCTTCTCTCATTGGCAGGAAGTGTGCTGACTTGGTGAGACGATCAACTATTACCCAAATAGTATCATAACCACTTGCAGTCCTTGGCAATTTAGTAATGAAATCCATGGTAATGTTTTCCCATTTCCATTCCGGGATTTCTGGTTGTTGTAGTAGACCTGATGGTTTCTGATGTTCAGCTTTGACCTTAGAACACGTCAAACATTCTCCTACATATTTAGCAATATCGACTTTCATACCCGGCCACCAAAAGTGTTTCTTGAGATCTTTATACATCTTCCCCGCTCCGGGATGTATTGAATATCTGGTTTTATGTGCTTCTTTAAGTACCATTTCTCTCACATCTCCAAACCTTGGTACCCAAATTCTATCAGCCCTATATCGGGTTCCGTCTTCCCGAATATTAAGATGTTTCTCTGATCCTTTGGGTATCTCATTCTTCAACTTTCCTTCTTTTACAACCCCCTGTTGCGCCTCCTTTATTTGAGTAGTAAGGTTAGTACGAATAATTATATTCATAGCGTTTACCCTTATAGGTTCTCTGTCCTTTCTTCTCAAAGCGTCGGCTACCACATTCACCTTCCCCAGGTGGTATCGAATCTCAAAATCATAATCATTCAATAGTTCTATCCACCTGCGTTGTCTCATATTCAGTTGCTTCTGATAAAATATATGTTGGAGACTTTTGTGATCGGTATATATAATACTTTTGACTCCATATAAATAATGCCTCCAAGTCTTTAATGCAAAAACAACAGCACCCAATTCCAAATCGTGAGTTGTATAATTTTGCTCGTGAATCTTCAATTGTCTAGACGCATAAGCAATCACCTTCGTTCGTTGCATTAATACACAACCGAGACCTTGCTTTGATGCGTCACAATAAATCACAAAATCATCATTCCCTTCAGGCAATGATAATATAGGTGCCGTAGTTAGCTTTTTCTTCAATAACTGAAACGCCTTCTCTTGTTCATCCTTCCATTCAAATTTATTCCCTTTATGCGTTAATGCAGTCAAGGGTTTTGCTATTTTGGAGAAATCTTGGATGAATCTTCTATAGTAACCAGCCAATCCTAAAAATTGACGTATATGTTTCGGAGTTTTTGGGGTTTCCCACTTTTCAACGGTTTTGATCTTTGCCGGGTCCACCTGGATACCTTCTTTGTTCACTATGTGACCGAGGAATTGAAATTCTTCCAACCAAAATGCACACTTTGAAAACTTAGCGTACAGTTTTTCTTTCCTCAATACTTCTAGCACTTTTCTCAAATGTTCTTCGTGCTCTTGATCATTCTTTGAGTAAATAAGTATGTCATCGATGAAAACAATGACAAACTTGTCAAGATATGGCCCACACACTCGGTTCATAAGGTCTATGAACACAGCTGGTGCGTTAGTCAATCCAAACGGCATAACCATAAACTCGTAATGACCATAATGTGTCCTAAAAGCAGTTTTTCGAATATCATCCTCCTTTACTCGCATTTGATGATATCCAGAACGTAAATCGATTTTCGAATAAACCGACGAGCCTTGTAGTTGATCAAATAAGTCGTCAATTCTCGGAAGTGGATAACAGTTTTTGATGGTAAGTTTATTCAACTCTCTGTAGTCAATACACAACCAAAATGTACCATCCTTCTTCTTGACAAACAAAACAGGAGCTCCCCATGGTGATGTGCTTGGTCGAATGAAACCACGTTCTAATAGTTCTTGCAGTTGGCTTTGCAGTTCTTTCATCTCGCTGGGTACGAGTCTGTAAGGAGCACGAGCTATTGGTGCAGCTCCTGGTACAAGATCTATTTGAAATTCAACATATCGATGTGGAGGTAGTCCCGGTAATTCTTTCGAAAATACATCGGGAAATTCTTTTTCCACGGGAACATCATTGATGCTCTTTTCTTCAGTTTGTACTTTCTCGACGTGTGCTAGAACAGCATAGCAACCTTTTCTTATTAGTTTTTGTGCCTTCAAATTAGTAATAAGATGTAGCTTCGTGTTGCCCTTTTCTTCGTACACCATTAAGGGTTCTCCTTCTTCTCGTATAATGCGAATTGCATATTTGTAACATACGATCTCTGCTTTCATCTCCTTCAGCCAGTCCATGCCAACTATTACATCAAAACTCCCTAACTCTACTGGTATCAAATCAATCTTAAATATTTCGCTACCCAGTTTAATTTCTCGATTCCGGCATATATAATCTGCTGAAATTAATTTACCGTTTGCTAATTCAAGTAAAAATTTACTATCCAACGGCGTCAATGGACAACTTAATTTAGCACAAAAATCTCTACTCATATAGCTTCTATCCGCACCTGAATCAAATAAAACGTAAGCAGATTTATTGTCAATAAGAAACGTACCCGTAACAAGCTCCGGGTCTTCCTGTGCCTCTGTTGCATTAATATTGAAAACTCTTTCGTGACCTTGTCCATTCGTGTTCTCCTGGTTCGGGCAATTTCTAATAATGTGGCCCGATTTTCCACATTTATAACAAACTACATTGGCATAACTTGCTCCGACACTAATTGCTCCGCCATTACTCATTCCGACACCATTTGTTCCTTTCATTCTGTTAACCCCTGGTCCGTAGACCTCACACTTCGCCGCGCTATGACCATTTCTTTTACACTTGTTGCAAAATTTGGTGCAGAACCCCGAGTGATATGAAATGTCTCGTTCTTATTGATTAAAAACGTTCCATATTAATTGATTTCGTTGCGAGGTTTTGACCTCTATATGAGACGTTTTTCAAAGACTGCATTCATTTTTAAAACAAACCATAACCTTTATTTCATAAATAAAGGTTTAAAAAGCTTTACGTAGATTAAATGATAATCTAAAATATCCTGTTTACACACGACCATTACATAATGGTTTACAATACAAATATGTTACATCGAAATCAGTTTCTTGAATGCAGTTTTTACACAATATCATACAAACATGGACTCCAAATCTTGTCCTTATTTTAGTATGCAACAGCGGAAGCTCTTAGTATTCACCAGAGAATAAACATGCTTTAAACGTCAACAAAAATGTTGGTGAGTTATAGGTTTAACCTATATATATCAAATCGTAACAATAGACCACAAGATTTCATATTTCAATACACATCCCATACATAGAGATAAAAATCATTCATATGGTGAACACCTGGTAACTGACATTAACAAGATGCATATATAAGAATATCCCCATCATTCCGGGACACCCTTCGGATATGATATAAATTTTGAAGTACTAAAGCATCCGGTACTTTGGATGGGGTTTGTTAGGCCCAATAGATTTATCTTTATGATTCGCGTCAATTAGGGTGTCTGTTCCCTAATTCTTAGATTACCAGACTTAATAAAAAGGGGCATATTCGATTTCGATAATTCAACCATAGAATGTAGTTTCACGTACTTGTATCTATTTTGTAAATCATTTATAAAACCTGCATGTATTCTCATCCCAAAAATATTAGATTTTAAAAGTGAGACTATAACTCACTTTCACAGATTTTTACTTCGTCGGGAAGTAAGACTTGGCCACTTGTTGATTCACGAACCTATAACAATATATACATATATATCAAAGTATGTTCAAAATATATTTACAACACTTTTAATATATTTTGATGTTTTAAGTTTATTAAGTCAGCTGTCCTCGTTAGTAACCTACAACTAGTTGTCCACAGTTAGATGTACAGAAATAAATCGATAAATATTATCTTGAATCAATCCACGACCCAGTGTATACGTATCTCAGTATTGATCACAACTCAAACTATATATATTTTGGAATCAACCTCAACCCTGTATAGCTAACTCCAACATTCACATATAGAGTGTCTATGGTTGTTCCGAAATATATATAGATGTGTCGACATGATAGGTCGAAACATTGTATAAGTGTCTATGGTATCTCAATATTACATAATATACAATACAAGTTGATTAAGTTATGGTTGGAATAGATTTGTTACCAATTTTCACGTAGCTAAAATGAGAAAAATTATCCAATCTTGTTTTACCCATAACTTCTTCATTTTAAATCCGTTTTGAGTGAATTAAATTGCTATGGTTTCATATTGAACTCTATTTTATGAATATAAACAGAAAAAATATAGGTTTATAGTCATAAAAATAAGTTACAAGTCGTTTTTGTAATGGTAGTCATTTCAGTCGAAAGAACGACGTCTAGATGACCATTTTAGAAAACATACTTCCACTTTGAGTTTAACCATAATTTTTGGATATAGTTTCATGTTCATAATAAAAATCATTTTCCCAGAATAAAAACTTTTAAATCAAAGTTTATCATAGTTTTTAATTAACTAACCCAAAACAGCCCGCGGTGTTACTACGACGGCGTAAATCCGATTTTACAGTGTTTTTCGTGTTTCCAGGTTTTAAATCATTAAGTTAGCATATCATATAGATATAGAACATGTGTTTAGTTGATTTTAAAAGTCAAGTTAGAAGGATTAACTTTTATTTGCGAACAAGTTTAGAATTAACTAAACTATGTTCTAGTGATTACAAGTTTAAACCTTCGAATAAGATAGCTTTATATGTATGAATCGAATGATGTTATGAACATAATTACTACCTCAAGTTCCTTGGATAAACCTACTGGAAATGAGAAAAATAGATCTAGCTTCAAAGGATCCTTGGATGGATTGAAAGTTCTTGAAGCAGAATCATGACACGAAAACAATTTCAAGTAAGATTTCCACTCGAAATAAGATTGTTATAGTTATAGAAATTGAATTAAAGTTTGAATATGATTATTACCTTGTATTAGAAAGATAACCTACTATAAGTAACAAAGGTTTCTTGATCTTGGATGATTACTTGGAATGGATTTAGAAAACTTGGAAGTAAACTTGCAATCTTGGAAGTATTCTTGATTTTATGAAACTAGAACTTTTGGAATTTATGAAGAACACTTAGAACTTGAAGATAGAACTTGAGAGAGATCAATTAGATGAAGAAAATTAAAGAATGAAAGTGTTTTTAGGTGTTTTTGGTCTTTGGTATATGGATTAGATATAAAGGATATGTAATTTTGTTTTCATGTAAATAAGTATTGAATGATTACTCATATTTTTGTAATTTTATGAGATATTTCATGCTAGTTGCCAAATGATGGTTCCTACATGTGTTAGGTGACTCACATGGGCTGCTAAGAGCTGATAATTGGAGTGTATATACCAATAGTACATACATCTAAAAGCTGTGTATTGTACGAGTACGAATACGGGTGCATACGAGTAGAATTGTTGATGAAACTGAACGAGGATGTAATTGTAAGAATTTTTGTTAAGTAGAAGTATTTTGATAAGTGTCTTAAAGTCTTTCAAAAGTGTATGAATACATATTAAAACACTACATGTATATACATTTTAACTGAGTCGTTAAGTCATCGTTAGTCGTTACATGTAAATGTTGTTTTGAAACCTTTAGATTAACGATCTTGTTGAATGTTGTTAACCCATTGTTTATTATAACAAATGAGATTTTAAATTGTTATATTATCATGATATTATGATATATAATATATCTTAGTATGATATATACAGTTAAATGTCGTTACAACGATAATCGTTACATATGTCTCGTTTCGAAATCATTAAGTTAGTAGTCTTATTTTTACATATGTATTTCATTGTTAATACACTTAATAATATATTTACTTATCATTTAACATAATTAACCAAGTGTATCAATATCTTAATATGATTCATATGTACCTAGTAAGACGTTGTTATAACGATAATCGTTATATATATCGTTTTCGAGTTTCTTAAATTAATAGTCTCATTTTTATGTATATAACTCATTGTTAAAATACCTAATGAGATACATACTTATAATAAAATCATGTTAACTATATATATAACCATATATATGTCATCGTATAGTTTTTACAAGTTTTAACGTTCGTGAATCACCGGTCAACTTGGGTGGTCAATTGTCTATATGAAACCTATTTCAATTAATCAAGTCTTAACAAGTTTAATTGCTTAACATGTTGGAAACACTTAATCATGTAAATAAAAATTTCATTTAATATATATATATAAACATGGAAAAGTTCGGGTCACTACAGTACCTACCCGTTAAATAAATTTCGTCCCGAAATTTTAAGCAGTTGGAGGTGTTGACGTATCTTCTGGAAATAAATGCGGGTATTTCTTCTTCATCTGATCTTCACACTCCCAGGTGAACTCGGGTCCTCTACGAGCATTCCATCGAACCTTAACAATCAGTATCTTGTTTTGTTTAAGTCTCTTAACCTCACGATCCATTATTTTGACGGGTTCTTCAATGAATAGAAGTTTTTCATCGATTTGGATTTCGTCCAACGGAATAGTGAGATCTTCTTTAGTAAAACATTTCTTCAAATTTGAGACGTGGAAAGTGGTATGTACAGCCGCGAGTTGTTGAGGTAGCTCCAGTTGGTAAGCTACTGGTCCGACACGATCTATAATCTTGAATGGTCCTATGTATCTTGGATTTAGTTTCCCCCGTTTACCAAATCGAACAACGCCTTTCCAAGGTGAAACCTTAAGCATGACCATTTCTCCAATTTCAAACTCTATATCTTTTCTTTTACTGTCCGCGTAGCTCTTTTGTCGACTCTGGGCGGTTTTCAATCTTTGTTGAATTTGGATATTTTCTAGGTAGTTTCTTGTATTATCTCCGGACCCGTATTCTGTCTATCCCCCACTTCACTCCAACAAATCGGAGACCTGCACTTTCTACCATAAAGTGCTTCAAACGGCGCCATCTCAATGCTTGAATGGTAGCTGTTGTTGTAGGAAAATTCTGCTAACGGTAGATGTCGATCCCAACTGTTTCCGAAATTAATAACACAAGCTCGTAGCATGTCTTCAAGCGTTTGTATCGTCCTTTCACTCTGCCCATCAGTTTGTGGATGATAGGCAGTACTCATGTCTAGACGAGTTCCCAATACTTGCTGTAATGTCTGCCAGAATCTTGAAATAAATCTGCCATCCCTATCAGAGATAATAGAGATTGGTATTCCATGTCTGGAGATGACTTCCTTCAAATACAGTCGTGCTAACTTCTCCATCTTGTCATCTTCTCTTATTGGCAGGAAGTGTGCTGACTTGGTGAGACGATCAACTATTACCCAAATAGTATCATAACCACTTGCAGTCCTTGGCAATTTAGTAATGAAATCCATGGTAATGTTTTCCCATTTTCATTCCGGGATTTCAGGTTATTGTAGTAGACCTGATGGTTTCTGATGTTCAGCTTTGACCTTAGAACACGTCAAACATTCTCCTACATATTTAGCAATATCGGCTTTCATACCTGGCCACCAAAAATGTTTCTTAAGATCCTTGTACATCTTCCCCGTTCCAGGATGTATTGAGTATCTGGTTTTATGAGCTTCTCTAAGTACCATTTCTCTCATATCTCCAAATTTTGGTATCCAAATTCTTTCAGCCCTATACCGGGTTCCGTCTTCCCGAATATTAAGATGCTTCTCCGATCCTTTGGGTATTTCATCCTTTAAATTTCCCTCTTTTAAAACTCCTTGTTGCGCCTCCTTTATTTGAGTAGTAAGGTTAGTGTGAATCATTATATTCATAGATTTTACTCGAATGGGTTCTCTGTCCTTTCTGCTCAAGGCGTCGGCTACCACATTTGCCTTCCCCGAGTGGTAACGAATCTCAAAGTCATAATCATTCAACAATTCAATCCACCTACGCTACCTTATATTCAGTTGTTTCTGATTACATATGTGTTGAAGACTTTTGTGGTCGGTATATATAATATTTTTGACCCCATATAAGTAGTGCTTCCAAGTCTTTAATGCAAAAATAACCGCGCCTAATTCAAAATCATGCGTCGTATAATTTTGCTCGTGAATCTTCAATTGTCTAGACGCATAAGCAATCACCTTCGTCCGTTGCATTAATACACAACCAAGACCTTGCTTTGATGCGTCACAATAAATCACAAAATCATCATTCCCTTCAGGCAATGACAATATAGGTGCTGTAGTTAGCTTTTTCTTCAATAATTGAAACGCCTTCTCTTGTTCATCCTTCCATTCAAATTTCTTCCCTTTATGCGTTAATGCAGTCAAGGGTTTTGCTATTTTGGAGAAATCTTGGATGAATCTTCTGTAGTAACCAGCCAATCCTAAAAATTGACGTATATGCTTCGGAGTTTTTGGGGTTTCCCACTTTTCAACGGTTTCGGTCTTTGCCGGGTCCACCTGGATACCTTCTTTGTTCACTATGTGACCGAGGAATTGAACTTCTTCCAACCAAAATGCACACTTTGAAAACTTAGCGTACAGTTTTTCTTTCCTCAATACTTCTAGCACTTTTCTCAAATGTTCTTCGTGCTCTTGATCATTCTTTGAGTAAATAAGTATGTCATCGATGAAAACAATGACAAACTTGTCAAGATATGGCCCACACACTCGGTTCATAAGGTCTATGAACACAGCTGGTGCGTTAGTCAATCCAAACGGCATAACCATAAACTCGTAATGACCATAATGTGTCCTAAAAGCAGTTTTTGGAATATCATCCTCCTTTACTCGCATTTGATGATATCCAGAACGTAAATCGATTTTCGAATAAACCGACGAGCCTTGTAGTTGATCAAATAAGTCGTCAATTCTCGGCAGTGGATAACAGTTTTTGATGGTAAGTTTATTCAACTCTCTGTAGTCAATACACAACCTAAATGTACCATCCTTCTTCTTGACAAACAAAACAGGAGCTCCCCATGGTGATGTGCTTGGTCGAATGAAACCAAATTCTAATAGTTCTTGCAGTTGGCTTTACAGTTCTTTCATCTCGCTGGGTACGAGTCTGTAAGGAGCACGAGCTATTGGTGCAGCTCCTGGTACAAGATCTATTTGAAATTCAACAGATCGATGTGGAGGTAGTCCCGGTAATTCTTTCGGAAATACATCGGGAAATTCTTTTGCGACGGGAACATCATTGATGCTCTTTTCTTCAGTTTGTACTTTCTCGACGTGTGCTAGAACAGCATAGCAACCTTTTCTTACTAGTTTTTGTGCCTTCAAATTACTAATAAGATGTAGCTTCGTGTTGCCCTTTTCTCTGTACACCATTAAGGGTTCTCCTTCTTCTCGTACAATGCGAATTGCATTTTTATAACATACGATCTCTGCTTTCACCTTCTTCAGCCATTCCATGCCAACTATTACATCAAAACTCCCTAACTCTACTGGTATCAAATCAATCTTAAATATTTCGCTACCCAGTTTAATTTCTCGATTCCGGCATATATTATCTGCTGAAATTAATTTATCGTTTGCTAATTCGAGCAAAAATTTACTATCCAACGGCGTCAATGGACAACTTAATTTAGCACAAAAATCTCTACTCATATAGCTTCTATTCGCACCCTAATCAAATAAAACGTAAGCATATTTATTGTCAATAAGAAACGTACCCGTAACAACCTCCGGGTCTTCCTGTGCCTCTGCCGCATTAATATTGAAAACTCTTCCGCGGCCTTGTCCATTCGTGTTCTCCTGGTTCGGGCAATTTCTAATAATGTGGCCCGGTTTTCCACATTTATAACAAACTACATTGGCATAACTTGCTCCGACACTACTTGCTCCGCCATTACTCGTTCCGACACCATTTGTTCCTTTCGTTCTGTTAACCCCTGGTCCGTAGACCTCACACTTCGCCGCGCTATGACCATTTCTTTTACACTTGTTGCAAAATTTGGTGCAGAACCCCGAGTGATACTTTTCACACCTTTGGCATAGCTGCTTCTGATTGTTGTTGTTGTTGCGGTTGTTATTGTTGTTGGGATGATTGTTGTAATTGCTGTTGTTGTTGTTGTTGTTGTTGTTGTTGTTGTTGGGCCGTTTGTTGTAGTTACGATTGATGTTGCGATTGTTGGGATAATTGTTGCGATTATTATTGTAATTGCTGTTGTTGTTGTATTGGTGATTCTTATCACCGTTTTCCTCCCACTTCCTTTTGACTTGCTTCACATTGGCCTCTTCAGCCGTCTGTTCTTTAATTCTTTCCTCAATCTGGTTCACTAGTTTGTGAGCCATTCTACATGCCTGTTGTATGGAGGCGGGCTCGTGTGAACTTATATCTTCTTGGATTCTTTCCGGTAATCCTTTCACAAACGCGTCGATCTTCTCTTCCTCATCTTCGAACGCTCCCGGACACAATAGGCACAATTCTGTGAATCGTCTTTCGTACGTGGTAATATCAAATCCTTGGGTTCGTAACCCTCTAAGTTCTGTCTTGAGCTTATTGACCTCGGTTCTGGGACGGTACTTCTCGTTCATCAAGTGCTTGAATGCTGACCACGGTAGTGCGTACGCATCATCTTGTCCCACTTTCTCTAGATAGGTATTCCACCATGTTAACGCAGAACCTGTGAAGGTATGCATAGCGTACTTCACTTTGTCCTCTTCAGTACACTTACTTATGGCAAACACCGATTCGACCTTCTCGGTCCACCGTTTCAATCCGATCAGTCCTTCGGTTCCATCAAATTCCAACGGTTTGCAGGCAGTGAATTCTTTGTAGGTGCATCCTACACGATTTCCTGTACTGCTAGATCCAAGGTTATTGTTGGTATGTAGCGCAGCCTGTACTGCGGCTATGTTTGAAGCTAGAAAAGTACGGAATTCCTCTTTATTCATATTCACGGTGTGTCGAGTAGTCGGTGCCATTTCCTTCAAAATAGTCAAATGGAACAAGTTAATCATACAGAATATTAAGAGTAGTTAATAGTATTTCGTAGCATAATATGAATTCATTTATAAAAGCTTTTTCTTCATATTAGTGTTTTATAAGTTTAAATTCGGGTAGTACCTACCCGTTAAGTTCATACTTAGTAGTTAATATACAATTCAACTACTACAATTCTATATGAAAAACTGAATATAATAATATTTCGAGTTCAAACTTTTATACAATATTTTACAAACTTACAATACCGCTTATTTTACATAAAGCATGAAATATAGCACACAATAACTTAGATACAAGATAGTTGTGAAGATAATTCTAGCTAGTACACAAGTCGTTCAGCAAAGGCAATAAAGACACGTAATTCATACGTCCAGAAACAAGTCATGCATTCTGGTTTTACTAGGACTACTTTCCATCCTTGGTCTTGTGAAACATAACCGTTATGGCCGTTGATAAGACAGCGTGTTGTAACGTCGTCAAAGGGATGAGGGTTACTTAATGACCAACAGTCTTGTAATAACCTAAAAACCTCATTTCTTACCCCAATTACCGAATCCGTCACTTGTGGGAACGTTTTGTTTAATAGTTGTAGCCCGATGTTCTTTTTCTCACTTTGGTGAGAAGCGAACATTACTAACCCGTAAGCATAGCATGCTTCTTTATGTTGCATGTTAGCCGCTTTTTCTAAATCATGAAGTCCTATATTCGGATACATTGAATCAAAATAATTTCTTAACCCGTTGCGTAAAATAGCATTTGGGTTCCCCGCAATATATGCGTCAAAGTAAACACATCGTAACTTATGGGTTTCCCAATGTGATATCCCCCATCTTTCAAACGAAAGTCTCTTATAAACCAAGACATTCTTGGAACGTTCTTCGAATGTCTTACAAACTAATTTTGCCGTAAATAGTTGTGCCGAAGAATTCTGACCGACTCTAGACAAGATTTCATCAATCATGTCTCCGGGTAGGTCTCTTAAAATATTGGGTTGTCTATCCATTTTGTGTTTTTATACTGTAAAATAGACAAGAGTTAGATTCATAAAAAAGAATACTTATTAATACAAGCAATTTTTACATATATCATAAAGCATAAGCACACTATATTACATATATTACACCACACGAATACAACTATCTTATTCCGACTCGCTCGTTTCTTCTTCTTCAATTTTGGTTCGTTTTGCCAAGTTTCTAGGGATATATGATGTTCCCCTAATACGAGCTGTCGTTTTCCACAACTGTTTAGAAAAACCTGGTGGTTTAGAGGTTCCCGGGTCATTGTTACAACTTAAGGGCTTCGGGGGTTGACGATACATATAAAGTTCATCGGGGTTGGAATTAGATTTCTCTATTTTTATGCCCTTTCCCTTATTATTTTCTTTTGCCTTTTTAAATTCAGTTGGGGTAATTTCTATAACATCATCGGAATTCTCGTCGGAATCCGATTCATCGGAGAATTGGTAATCCTCCCAATATTTTGCTTCCTTGGCGGAAACACCATTGACCATAATTAACCTTGGTCGGTTGGTTGAGGATTTTCTTTTACTTAACCGTTTTATTATTTCCCCCACTGGTTCTATTTCCTCCTCCGGTTCCTCCTCTTCCGGTTCTGATTCTTCTTCCGGTTCTGATTCTTCTTCCGGTTCTTCTTCGGGAACTTGTGAATCAGTCCAATATATATTCGACTCTTCGTTATTATTAGGTGAGTCAATGGGATTTGTGCTAGAGGTAGACATCTATCACACAATATCAAACATGTTAAGAGATTAATATATCACATAATATATACATGTTAATAATATATAGTTTCCAACAAAAATGTTAAGCAATCATTTTTAAAGAAAACACGGTCGAAGTCTAGACTCACTAATGCATCCTAACAAACTCGATAAGATACACTAATGCAAATTTCTGGTTCTCTAAGACCAACGCTCGGATACCAACTGAAATGTCCCGTTCTTATTGATTAAAAACGTTCCATATTAATTGATTTCGTTGCGAGGTTTTGACCTCTATATGAGACGTTTTTCAAAGACTGCATTCATTTTTAAAATAAACCATAACCTTTATTTCATAAATAAAGGTTTAAAAAGCTTTACGTAGATTAAATGATAATCTAAAATATCCTGTTTACACATGACCATTACATAATGGTTTACAATACAAATATGTTACATCGAAATCAGTTTCTTGAATGTAGTTTTTACACAATATCATACAAACATGGACTCCAAATCTTGTCCTTATTTTAGTATGCAACAGCGGAAGCTCTTAGTATTCACCTGAGAATAAACATGCTTTAAACGTCAATAAAAATGTTGGTGAGTTATAGGTTTAACCTATATATATCAAATCGTAACAATAGACCACAAGATTTCATATTTTAATACACATCCCATACATAGAGATAAAAATCATTCATATGGTGAACACCTGGTAACCGACATTAACAAGATGCATATATAAGAATATCCCCATCATTCCGGGACATCCTTCGGATATGATATAAATTTCGAAGTACTAAAGCATCCGGTACTTTGGATGAGGTTTGTTAGGCCCAATAGATCTATCTTTAGGATTCGCGTCAATTAGGGTGTCTGTTCCCTAATTCTTAGATTACCAGACTTAATAAAAAGGGGCATATTCGATTTCGATAATTCAACCATAGAATGTAGTTTCACGTACTTGTGTCTATTTTGTAAATCATTTATAAAACCTGCATGTATTCTCATCCCAAAAATATTAGATTTTAAAAGTGGGACTATAACTTACTTTCACAGATTTTTACTTCGTCGGGAAGTAAGACTTGGCCACTGTTTGATTCACGAACCTATAACAATATATATATATATATATATATATATATATATATATATATATATATATATATATATATATATATATATATATATATATATATATATATATATATATATATATATATATATATATATATATATATATATCAAAGTATGTTCAAAATATATTTACAACACTTTTAATATATTTTGATGTTTTAAGTTTATTAAGTCAGCTGTCCTCGTTAGTAACCTACAACTAGTTGTCCACAGTTAGATGTACAGAAATAAATCGATAAATATTATCTTGAATCAATCCACGATCCAGTGTATACGTATCTCAGTATTGATCACAACTCAAACTATATATATTTTGGAATCAACCTCAACCCTGTATAGCTAACTCCAACATTCACATATAGAGTGTCTATGGTTGTTTCGAAATATATATAGATGTGTCGACATGATAGGTCGAAACATTGTATACGTGTCTATGGTATCTCAAGATTACATAATATACAATACAAATTGATTAAGTTATGGTTGGAATAGATTTGTTACCAATTTTCACGTAGCTAAAATGAGAAAAATTATCCAATCTTGTTTTACCCATAACTTCTTCATTTTAAATCCGTTTTGAGTGAATAAAATTGCTATGGTTTCATATTGAACTCTATTTTATGAATCTAAACAGAAAAAGTATAGGTTTATAGTCATAAAAATAAGTTACAAGTCATTTTTGTAAACGTAGTCATTTCAGTCGAAAGAACGACGTCTAGATGACCATTTTAGAAAACATACTTCCACTTTGAGTTTAACCATAATTTTTGGATATAGTTTCATGTTCATAATAAAAATCATTTTCCCAGAATAACAACTTTTAAATCAAAGTTTATCATAGTTTTTAATTAACTAACCCAAAACAGCCCGCAGTGTTACTACGACGGCGTAAATCCGATTTTACGGTGTTTTTCGTGTTTCCAGGTTTTAAATCATTAAGTTAGCATATCATATAGATATAGAAAATGTGTTTAGTTGATTTTAAAAGTCAAGTTAGAAGGATTAACTTTTATTTGCGAACAAGTTTAGAATTAACTAAACTATGTTCTAGTGATTACAAGTTTAAACCTTCGAATAAGATAGCTTTATATGTATGAATCGAATGATGTTATGAACATCATTACTACCTCAAGTTCCTTGGATAAACCTACTGGAAATGATAAAAATAGATCTAGCTTCAAAGGATCCTTGGATGGCTTGAAAGTTCTTGAAGCAGAATCATGACACGAAAACAATTTCAAGTAAGATTTCCACTCGAAATAAGATTGTTATAGTTATAGAAATTGAATTAAAGTTTGAATATGATTATTACCTTGTATTAGAAAGATAACCTACTGTAAGTAACAAAGGTTTCTTGATCTTGGATGATTACTTGGAATGGATTTAGAAAACTTGGAAGTAAACTTGCAATCTTGGAAGTATTCTTGATTTTATGAAACTAGAACTTTTGGAATTTATGAAGAATACTTAGAACTTGAAGATAGAACTTGAGAGATCAATTAGATGAAGAAAATTGAAGAATGAAAGTGTTTGTAGGTATTTTTAGTCGTTGGTGTATGGATTAGATATAAAGGATATGTAATTTTGTTTTCATGTAAATAAGTCATGAATGATTACTCATATTTTTGTAATTTTATGAGATATTTCATGCTAGTTGTCAAATGATGGTTCCCACATGTGTTAGGTGACTCACATGGGCTGCTAAGAGCTGATCATTGGAGTGTATATACCAATAGTACATACATCTAAAAGCTGTGTATTGTACGAGTACGAATACGGGTGCATACGAGTAGAATTGTTGATGAAACTGAACGAGGATGTAATTGTAAGCATTTTTGTTAAGTAGAAGTATTTTGATAAGTGTCTTGAAGTCTTTCAAAAGTGTATGAATACATATTAAAACACAACATGTATATACATTTTAACTGAGTCGTTAAGTCATCGTTAGTCGTTACATGTAAATGTTGTTTTGAAACCTTTAGATTAACGATCTTGTTGAATGTTGTTAACCCATTGTTTATTATAACAAATGAGATGTTAAATTGTTATATTATCATGATATTATGATATATAATATATCTTAGTATGATATATACAGTTAAATGTCGTTACAACGATAATCGTTACATATATGTCTCGTTTCGAAATCATTAAGTTAGTAGTCTTATTTTTACATATGTATTTCATTGTTAATACACTTAATAATATATTTACTTATCATTTAACATAATTAACCAAGTGTATCAATATCTTAATTTGATTCATATGTACCTAGTAAGACGTTGTTATAACGATAATCGTTATATATATCGTTTTCGAGTTTCTTAAATTAATAGTCTCATTTTTATGTATATAACTCATTGTTAAAATACCTAATGAGATACATACTTATAATAAAATCATGTTAACTATATATATAACCATATATATGTCATCGTATAGTTTTTACAAGTTTTAACGTTCGTGAATCACCGGTCAACTTGGGTGGTCAATTGTCTATATGAAACCTATTTCAATTAATCAAGTCTTAACAAGTTTGATTGCTTAACATGTTGGAAACACTTAATCATGTAAATAACAATTTCATTTAATATATATATAAACATGGAAAAGTTCGGGTCACTACATGATACTTTTCACACCTTTGGCATAGCTGCTTCTGATTGTTGTTGTTATTGCGGTTGTTATTTTTGTTGGGATGATTGTTGTAGTTATTGTTGTTGTTGTTGTTGTGCCATTTGTTGTAGTTGCGATTGATGTTGCGATTGTTGGAATAGTTGTTGTTGTTTTGGTGACTCTTATCACCGTTTTCCTCCCACTTTCTTTTGACAAGCTTCACGTTGGCCTCTTCGGCCGCCTGTTCTTTAATTCTTCCCTCAATCTGGTTCACTAGTTTGTGAGCCATTCTACATGCCTTTTGTATGGAGGCAGTCTCGTGTGAACTTATATCTTCTTGGATTCTCTCCGGTAACCCTTTCACAAATGCGTCGATCTTCTCTTCCTCAACTTTGAACGCTCTCGGACACAATAGGCACAATTCTGTGAATCGTCTTTCGTACGAAGTAATATCGAATCCCTGTGTTCGTAACCCTCTAAGTTCTGAATTGAGCTTATTGACCTCGGTTCTGGGACGGTACTTCTCGTTCATCAAGTGCTTGAATGCTGACCAAGGTAGCGCGTAAGCAGCATCTTGTCCCACTTGCTCTAGATAGGTATTCCACCATGTTAACGCAATACCTGTGAAGGTATGCGTAGCCTACTTTACTTTGTCTCCTTCAGCACACTTACTTATGGCAAACACCGATTCAACTTTCTCGGTCCACCGTTTCAATTCGATTGGTCCTTCGGTCCCATCAAATTCTGAAGATTTGCAGGCAGTGAATTCCTTGTAGGAGCATCCTACACGATTTCTTGCGCCGTTAGCTGTATTACTAGATTCAGAGTTATTGTTGGTATGTAGCGCGGCCTGTACTGCGGCTATGTTTGAAGCAAGAAAGGCACAAAATTCCTCTTCGCTCATATTCAAGGTTGAGTAGTCGGTGCCATTTCCTTCAAAATAGTCAAATGAAACAAGTTAATCATACAGAATATTAAGAGTAGTCAATAGTATCTCGTAGCATAATATGAACTCATTTATAAAAGCTTTTTCTTCATATTAGCGTTTTATAAGTTTAAATTCGGGTACTACCTACCCGTTAAGTTCATACGTAGTAGCTAATATACAATTCAACTACTACAATTCCATATGAAAAACTGATTATAATAATATATCACATACAAATATTCTTCAAACTTACAACTTCGCTATATTACATATAACATGAAATATAGTACACTATGATACAGGACAGTTTTGAAGATAAATCTAGTTAATACGCAAGTTGTTCAGCAAAGGAAATAAAGACACGTACTTCATAAGTCCAGAAACAAGTCATGCATTCTGGTTTTACTAAGACAACTTCCCATCCTTGGTCTTGTGGAAAATAACCGTTATGACCATTGGCTAGGTAGCATGTTGTAATGTCGTCAAAAGGACGAGGGTTTCGTAATGTCCAACAGCCCCGTAATAATCTAAAAACCTTGTTTCTCACCCCAACTACTGAATCCGTCACTTGTGGGAAAGTTTTATTTAAAAGTTGCAATCCGATGTTCTTTTTCTCACTTTGGTAAGAAACGAACATCACTAACCCGTAAGCATAACATGCTTCTTTATGTTGCATGTTAGAAGCTCTTTCTAATTCACGAAATCCTATATTGGGATATGTTGAGTCAAAATAGGTTCTTAACCCGTAGCGTAAAATTGCATTTGAGTTCCCCGCATTTAACGCTTTAAAGAAAACACGGCGTAACTTAAAGTCTCCCTAATGTGATATACCCCACCTATCAAAGGAAAGCCTTTTATAAACTAAGGCATTTCTGGAAAGTCTTTCAAATGTTTGACAAGTTAATTTCGCCATAACTAAATGTGCTGATGAATTCTGGCCGACTCTAGACAAGATTTCCTCAATCATATCCTCTGGTAGGTCTTCTAAAATATTCGGTTGTCTACCACCCTTAACGTCCATTTTGTTTTTATACTGTAAAATAGACAAGGATTAGATTCGTAATAACAAACAATACAAGCAATTTTTACATAGAACATAAAAGTACAAGCACATTACAATACATTTATTACACAACATGCTCACACCCCTCTAATCTGAATCACTGGTTTCTTCTTCATCGGACTTGGTTCTTTTTCCTAATCTTCTAGGGATATATGATGTTCCTCTAATACGAGTCGTCATTTTTCACATTGGTTTAGAAAAACCTGGTGGTTTAGAGGTTCCCGGGTTATTGTCACGATATTGAAAATACGGGTGTTGACGGTACATATAAAGTTCATCGGGGTCGGAATCAAATTTCTCTATTTTGATGCCTTTTCCCTTATTATTTTTTTTTTGCCTCATTAAATTGGGTCGGGGTAATTTCTATAACATCATCGGAATCCTCATCAGGATCCGATTCATCGAAAAATTGGTAATTTTCTCAATATTTTGCTTCCTTAGCGGAAACACCATTGACCATTATTAACTTTGGTCCATTGGTTGAGGATTTTATTTTATTTTACCGGTTTTCTGTGGTTCCTACTATTCCCCCCTCCGGAAGCTCTTCTTCTTCCGGTTCCTCTTCTTCTGATTCCTCTTCTTCCGGTTCCGTTTCCTCTTCTTCCGGTTCTTCGGGAACTTGTGAATCTTGCCAATATATATTCGACTCTTCGTTATTATTAGGTGAGTCAATGAGATTTGTGCTAGAGGTAGACATCTATCACACAATATCAAACATGTTAAGAGATTAATATATCACATAATATTTACATGTTAATAATATATAGTTTCCAACAAAAATGTTAAGCAATCATTTTTAAAGAAAACACGATCGAAGTCCAGACTCACTAATGCATCCTAACAAACTCGATAAGACACACTAATGCAAATTTTCTGGTTCTCTAAGACCAACGCTCGGATACCAACTGAAATGTCCCGTTCATATTGATTATAAACGTTCCATATTAATTGATTTCGTTGCGAGGTTTTGACCTCTATATGAGACTTTTTTCAAAGACTGCATTCATTTTTAAAACAACCATAACCTTTATTTTATCAATAAAGGTTTTAAAAACATTACGTAGATTATCAAATAATGATAATCTAAAATATACTGTTTACACACGACCATTACATAATGGTTTACAATAGAAATATATTACATCGACATATGTTTCTTGAATGCAGTTTTTACATAATATCATACAAACATGGACTCCAAATCTTGTCCTTATTTTAGTATGCAACAGCGGAAGCTCTTAGTATTCACCTGAGAATAAACATGCTTTAAACGTCAACAAAAATGTTGGTGAGTTATAGGTTTAACCTATATATATCAAATCGTAACAATAGACCACAAGATTTCATATTTCAATACACATCCCATACATAGAGATAAAAATCATTCATATGGTGAACACCTGGTAACCGACATTAACAAGATGCATATATAAGAATATCCCCATCATTTCGAGACACCCTTCGGATATGATATAAATTTTGAAGTACTAAAGCATCCGGTACTTTGGATGAGGTTTGTTAGGCCCAATAGATTTATCTTTAGGATTCGCGTCAATTAGGGTGTCTGTTCCCTAATTCTTAGATTACCAGACTTAATAAAAAGGGGCATATTCGATTTCGATAATTCAACCATAGAATGTAGTTTCATGTACTTGTGTCTATTTTGTAAATTATTTATAAAACCTGCATGTATTCTCATCCCAAAAATATTAGATTTTAAAAGTGGGACTATAACTCACTTTCACAGATATTTCCTTCCTCGGAAATAAGACTTGGCCACGGATCGATTCACGAACCTATACAAATATGTACATATATATCAAAGTATGATCAAAATAAAATTACAACCATTTTTATTATGTTTTAAAGATTTGAGTGTATTAAGTCAGTTGTCCTCGTTAGTAACCTACAACTAGTTGTCCACAGTTAGATGTACAGAAATAAATCGATATATATTATCTTGAATCAATCCACAACCCAGTGTATACACGTCTCAGGCTAAATCACAACTCAAAGTATATATATTTTTAGAATCAACCTCAACCCTGTTTAGCTAACTCCAACATTACTGCATATAGAGTGTCTATGGTTGTTCCAAATAATATATATACATGGATCGATATGATATGTCAAAACATTTGCATACGTGTCTATGGTATCCCAAGATTACATAATATATTAGAATACATGTATAATACAATATAAGTTAGCTAGGATATGATTTGTATAGATTTGTTAAACATTTCCCGTAGCTAAAAAGATCAAAAATATCCAATCTTGTTTTACCCATAACTTCTTTATTTTAAATCCGTTTTGAGTGAATCAAATTGCTGTGGTTTCATATTGAACTCTAATTTAAGAATCCAAACATAAAAAGTATAGGTTTATAGTCAGAAATTTAAGTTACATGTCAATTACTAAAGAGGTAGTCATTTCTGTCGAAAGAACGACATCTTGATGACCATTTTGAAAAACATACTTTCACTTTGAGTTTAACCAAGATTTTTAGATATAGTTTCATGTTAATATGAAAAATCATTTTCCCAGAAGAAAAACTTTTAAATCAAAGTTTATCATAGTTTTTAATTATCCAAACCAAAACAGCCCCCGGTTTCACTACGACGGCGTATATCTGATTTTATGGTGTTCATCGTGTTTTCAGGTTTTAAATCATTAAGTTAGCATATCATATAGATATAGAACATGTGTTTAGTTGATTTTAAAAGTCAAGTTAGAAGGATTAACTTTTGTTTGTGAACAAGTTTAGAATTAACTAAACTATGTTCTAGTGATTACAAGTTTAAACCTTCGAATAAGATAGCTTTATATGTATGAATTGGATGATGTTATGAACATCATTACTACCTCAAGTTTTCTGGATAAAACTACTAGAAATGAGAAAAAATGGATCTAGCTTCAAAGGATCCTTGGATGGCTTGAAAGTTCTTGAAGCAGAATCATGACACGAAAACAGTTCAAGTAAGATTTTCACTCGAAATAAGATTGTTATAGTTGTAGGAATTGAATCAAAGTTTGAATATGAATATTACCTTGAATTAGAAAGATAACCTACTGTAAATAACAAAGGTTCCTTGATCTTAGATGATCACTTGGAATGGATTAGAAAGCTTAGAAGTAGACTTGCAAACATGGAAGTATTCTTGATTTTTATGAAACTATACTTATGGAATTTATGAAGAACACTTAGAACTTGAAGATGGAACTTGAGAGAGATCAATTAGATGAAGAAAATAGAAGAATAAAAGTGTTTGTAGGTGTTTTTGGTCGTTGGTATATGGATTAGATATAAAGGATATGTAATTTTGTTTTCATGTAAATAAGTCATGAATGATTACTAATATTTTTGTAATTTTATGAGATATTTCATGCTAGTTGCCAAATGATGGTTCCCACATTTGTTAGGTGACTCACATGGGCTGCTAAGAGCTGATCATTGGAGTGTATATACCAATAGTACATACATCTAAAAGCTGTGTATTGTACGAGTACGAATACGGGTGCATACGAGTAGAATTGTTGATGAAACTGAACGAGGATGTAATTGTAAGCATTTTTGTTAAGTAGAAGTACTTTGATATATGTCTTGAAGTCTTTCAAAAGTGTAAGAATACATATCAAAACACAACATGTATATACATTCTAATGGAGTTGTTAAGTCTTCGTTAGTCGTTACATGTAAGTGTTGTTTTGAAACCTTTAAGTTAACGATCTCAATTAATGTTGTTAACGAAATGATTATTATAACAAATGAGATGTTAAATTATTATATTACCATGATATTATGATGTATGAATATCTCTTAATATGATATATACATTAAAATATCGTTACAACGATAATCGTTACATATAAGTCTCGTTTCGTAATTCTTGAGTTAGTAGTCTTATTTTTACATATGTAGTTCATTGTAACACACTTAATGATATATTTAAATATCATTTTATCATGTTAAATATATTGTATCAATATCTTAATATGATACATATATATTTAGTAGACGTTATCATAACGATAATCGTTATATATATATCATTTCGAGTTTCTTAACTTAGTAATCTCATTTCTTATGTATATCACACATTGTAAATATACTTAGTGAGATACTTACTCATCATAATCGCATGTCAACCATATATATATGTCTATATATACCACAACATGTAGTTTTTACAATTTTGTAACGTTCGTGAATCGCCGGTCACTTGGGTGATCAATTGTCTATATGAAACTTATTTCATTTAATCAAGTCTTAACAAGTTTGATTGCTTAACACGTTGAAAACATTTAGTCATGTAAATATCAATCTCAATTAATATATATAAATATGGAAAAGTTCGGGTCACTACAGCTGAACCCCCCATCCCCATCCCCATCCCCACCCCACCCCTTTTATTTTGATTTTTGGGCTTATTTGGTTAACTAGTGTGCTATTAGGCCCTAACTAGGAAGTATAAAAGGCAAGTTAACTCACATAATTCCCTAAACCCTATTTTCAGTCAATCCTCTTCTCCCCCTGCCTCTCTTTTTCTTCGACCACACACACCACCACAACACCATCAAATCTTGATTTTTAGATTAAATGTTCTACACGAAGATTTCAATTCACATCGATAGCTACGCGTTGATATAAATAATTTAGTGATCTAAGGTATATTTATTTAAACCCTAATTGATATAGATCTGATTTTGTTAGTGTTTGATAGTGTAAGTGGTCTATTGCTCAAGTCTATATGCGTTATCTTTAATTACTCGCGTTAATTCGATTGTTTGATGTGATTAGGGTTAATTCCGAATTTGTTTTTCATGATTACAGAAACTTGACTTTATTGAATGTAAAATATTATTGCATATTTGGAATCATCTCAAAAAATTAATAATTTTAGGCTTTGGATTTGCGTATTTTCGTTACCGTATGCGTAAGTTACAATTAAATGAAGTTTTGTTGATGAATCTGTGATTTATTCGAATTATGGAAAAACCTGCATGGAATTGAGTTATATACTGATCATAAATGTATAGAGAATTCAAAAACATTGAAGTTAGACTAGGATATCATGCTATATGGTGTTGTAATGCTTACGTTATGCTTAATCGAACGTTCATTACAAAACTGATTTGCTCGGTAACTTAAAATAAATTCTAAAGGCTATTTGAAAAGAGATATTGAATCAAGTCTTTGCATATCTGGAAAATTCATATGTTTTAGATAACTTTTCATCTAGGCCTTGCGTTGTATGGATTAGTATAGCTTGCGTAATGTGCGTGCAAAAACGGTAACCTGTATTCTGTCCAAATCTGCTACGTATGCACCTTTATCCCTATAAGTCGACTTGTGTATAGTTTGAGAACTTGATCTTCTGGATATTGAATTTTTGTATGTTATGTGATAAAAGTCTAGTTTATGGTAAACCTTGAAACTTGATACATTGTGCACTCTAAGGCCGTAGTTTTGGTAACGGCTGAATCGAGCTGAAATAGAACGTCTAACTTGCATGAATAAACTTTACCAATTGGCTAAACAAAAAAGTCTAATCTTTTGATATGTGGTAATTTGACTTGTCCTTGAACCATGACTACTGACCTAGCTTGATTTGCATGTCCCTAGCTCCGGTTATGATCATTAAGAGATTGGTGCGCAGTTTGAAACTGTTTTGGTAAACCATAACTGCACCCTATCTGAAACCGACTTTTAGACATCGTATGAGTCCCTGGTTATGCCTTTTGGAAACGTTTATGAGTCTAGTTATGATCTGGAGTTGGTCATATTACCATGATATATGTACTATGATTTATGTGCGTTGATTGCAACCTGTGCATGAATTATGTGCTAAACGATAAACTGTGAACGCGTACTTGATAAACTGTGAACTAAAACATGTTAGTTGACTTAGGATTGACATGTTGACCAATATTGCATGACCTATTGATATGGTTGAGTTTAGTTGACTACTTTGACCAAGTTTGACTTTTGGTTTGACTTTGGTTAACTTTTGTTGACTTGCATGAACTAGCTGACTATGTGTTGACTTTTACTTTGAAATGCGTCGAGTCGAGCAATAGGACAACTTACTCTATGAAACCCCTATTGTATAAGATACATATATTGACCAACCTACATACGTATACTTAGGTTGCGTTACTCGACAGTAAACCGTACAAGCTAATTGCTTACTTTTCTTTCCGAGCTTTTCTAAGGTGAGTCTATAGTCTCGCTTTTTACATATTTTCAGGGATGAGAATACACACTGATTACATTAACATTTTACAAATGCTTTTATGTTTGACATGACTACTTATTATACATATTGAGTTTTGTTCACAAAGCCCCAAGCTTGAATACTTTTATTACCTTCGGGTACGCACAATTTAGATGGACGGATCTGTTAGGTTAGACAAACCCAGGGGCGGTTTTTAATGGGGACAGGCGGGGGCAGCCGCCCCCAGTGAATTTGCAATTTTCAGTGTAAATTTTTTGGATTTTTCGACTTTGCCCCCAGCGGATTTTCTTTTTGCCTCAAAACCTACATATTTTGCCCCAAAACCTTTAAATTTTGCCCAAAAATCTCCAAATTTTACCCCAAAACCTTCAAATTTTGTCCACAAATGTTTAAATTTTGCCTCAAAACCTCCATAATTTGCTTAAAAACCTCCATTTTTTGCTCCAAAATCTCCATATTTTGCCCAAAAAATTGCCACGGTTTTAAATTTTTTTTTTGCCCCCGGTGACTTGGAATCCTGGTACCGCCACTGGACAAACCTCACCCTACTATAATTGTGGTGCATTTACTTTGAACTTTTTGTACGCTCGAACAAGTGTATACGTTTTTATAGGGTAAAAGAGGTCTTTATGCTAGTATTCAGGTGCTCATGGATTATGTAACATTTTGCAACGTTGGGTTGTACTTATTGAAATCTTGTGGTCAAATGAAAACGAACTATTTTCTGATTACTAAATTTTCAGATACTATTTTACATACATAAACCTGTAGATTCACCAACATTATTTGTTAACCTGTTTTTGCAGGTTTGTATTCTCAGGTCCATGAGAGGTATAGCTTATGCTGTTTGTTTGATGCTCTAGTCTGGCTGTGGAGTTAGCATGTTTTAAATAAAGACATTTATTACTTTCGCATTTAAACTTTTGCATCTGTTTAATACTGTTGGTTTGTGGTTACGATCACAATAGTATTACTTATTTTGGTTTATTGACTTATGTTTTAAAGTCAACTGTTTTTAATAAAATTAAATGCGAATGCTTTGAAACGTCTCATATAGAGGGCGTGATTGTTAACTGTGGGACCTATGATTAACACGCCATCAGATGAGAATTTGGCGGGGTGTTATATCCGTGCAGACTCGGATCACTGTGTAGATACCGTGAGATGGCTTAAGTCAATTTTACAAAGCCAAATTGTGAGTTGGTCTGTAGCGTGGTGCTGTTAAGTCCTTGAGTTTTAGAGAGAATAAAGTACTATGTGAGAGACAAAGTATGTTCTTTGACACAAGTCCAAATGTCTGAAAAATGATGGCCCATATGTCTTATTTATAGGCGTGAGAGTTTCGAAATGTTCAGAGACAAAAGGTCGTGTTATCATTGATTAATTTATACGAAAAGTATGTAACCGACTTTGAATTTTATGCTGACGTGACATGTATGATGCTCACGTGCTATATACTTAAATTTTTAGGGCTTAAGCAATAAAAGCGTCCTTCAGGGCTTATGCAAAACGATGGACGACCTGATTTGTTATTTATTGATTATTTTTATGGAGAGCGTTGAACGCCTTAATGTAAAAAAAGCCTTTAACTTTTCATTCCATGACTCTTGAGCGTCTTTTCCGTCATGTGAGGTTTATTTCATGCGTGTAGATCATAGAGTGTACCATTAAATAATAATAACAATAATATAATAATAATTATAATAATAAAATAATAATAATATTAATAATATTAATGATTAATAATAATAATAATAATAATTATTATTATTATTATTATTATTATTATTATTATTATTATTATTATTATTATTATTATTATAATAGTAATAGTAATAGTAATAGTACCACTAATAATAATAATAATAATAATAATAATAATAATAATAATAATAATAATAATAATAATAATAATAATAATAATAATAATAATAATAATAATAATAATAATAATAATATTTCACAAAGGTTACCGCTTCTGCAGAATCTACTTTTTCATTATCTCCCCGACAATCGGCCTTATGGAAATCGCAGCAGGGTGATCACACCTCTGCTTGGCTAAGGGCAGTCCCTATTTTGGGGTTGGGTCAGACAATGAACGCAAAGACTTACCGATGTGTGTTGTGCTACCGGTTGGGTATTCCATTGTTCTCTATCTCGACGGCAAGCTCTGCCTGTTCAAGGGTTTTTACTGGGGATATTTTCGGGGATCACGCGGTGTCTTGTGCTGGTATGGTGGGTGTTAAGCATCGACATAATGTTGTTCGGGATTCCCTTGTTGATGTTTGTTATCGATCTGGGATTTCAGCGAGAAAGGAGGTTGACATTGGGTTGTCTGGAGGGAACGACAGGGCCCTCAGACCTGCAGATGTGTTACTTTATTCCTGGAATTGTGGTCGCGATGTTTGTGTTGACTTGACATGGTCTTCTACTTTGACACAGTCTGGGCTTTCTGACTTTGTCCCTGGACGTGCTGTGGTTGATGCGGCTCGTCGGAAGCGGGTCAAGTACGAATCTAGCTGTCGGGCGATTGGTTATGGTTTCATTCCTTTCTCATTTTCTTCCCTTGGAGAATTAGAAAAGGATGCTGTTTCTTTGCTAAAGCGGGTTCAGAAGAGTTCGATGGCGCAAGATATTGGTGCCGGTGCTGCTGCTCATATTTTTACTAGGATAGGTTTTGCTATTGCTAGAGGTGTGAGGGCCCAGATTGTCTCTAGGCTTTCCACTAATTTTTTGTAAGTTTTAATACTTTTAAGTTTATTATAATAATAATAATAATAATAATAATAATAATAATAATAATAATAATTGATTGATTGATTGATTGATTGATTGAATGAATGAATAAATGAATGAATGAATGAATGAATGAATGAAAGCATAAAGTTTAAAGTGGTTTAGTAAAGGAGTTCTTGTACGGGATGATTCCAATTTTGTGCATCGGTAGGTTCTTATGTCAAAAGGATATGAATATGAATTTGATTTGATAAGAGTAATAAGCAAAGATTCTTGACGTGTGTATAAAATTAGGCCATACAAGTTTCTTTTCACCATGGTCCATGTTCCCATATATATTTTTAGTATAGTTTAAAAAAATGTGAAAAATATTGGAACTGTTATAATTCAGTAGGCTTATAACTACCTTTAGTGGTTTGATTCTTGATGTTATAATTCAGTAGGCTTATAACTACCTTTAGTGGTTTGATTCTTGATGTTATAATTCAGTAGGCTTATAACTACCTTTAGTGATTTGATTCTTGATTTAGAATACTAATAATGAAGTGTAAGAACAAAGATGATAATGGAGAGAAAGAAAGAAACACTTTGTAAGTGTGAGAAATGGTGCAAGTTTAATGCTTGCATTCATGAGTATTTATAGCCTAAAATCTCAATATAAAAATACATACTTTGTGTACCAAAATTGACTATATGTATACACCAAAATTGACTATCCATATCTATATTATTATTATTATTATAACACTCCCCCTTGGATAGCAATTTTATTTTGTTGAAGATCAACTATAAATTACTGCCTCGTTAAAAACCTTGCTAAAGAAAATCCAGTGGGAAAAAACTTTAGCTAAGGGAAAAAGAGTGCAGCATGGAGTTGACTCCCCCTCAAGTAGACATCGCTTCAGCTGTTACATCTTTTGAACATGTCTCATGCCAATGTTATGAACGTGTGTTCTGAAAATAGCAGTTGGAAGTGCTTTCGTGAAAAGATCAGCAGAGTTTTTGCTAGATTGCACATATCTCATTTCAATCTGGTTGTCCTTAATGAGATTTTGAGTGTATGAGAAGAATCTAGGTGGTATGTGTTTTGTTCGGTCACTTTTGATATACCCTTCTTTCATCTGTGCTATGCAAGCTGCATTATCTTCATAGATAGTTGTTGGACTTTTATCGCGTTCTAGTCCACAAGAATCAGTAATGAGTTGTGTCATTGATCTCAACCAAAAACATTCTCGAGTAGCTTCATGTAATGCAATCACTTCGGCATGATTTGACGATGTAGCAACAAGTGTTTGTTTTTGAGAACGCCATGATATTGCAGTACCTCCATTTAGGAATACATATCCAGTTTGAGATTTAGCTTTATGTGGATCAGATAAATAACCTGCATCTGCATAACCAACCAAATCTTGTTTTGATTCGTTAGAATAAAATAATCCTAAATCAGTAGTTCCTCGAAGGTATCGAAATATGTGTTTGATCCCATTCCAGTGTCTTTTGGTAGGAGCAGAGCTGAACCTTGCCAACAAATTAACTGCAAAAGAAATGTCAGGTCTTGTACAATTTGTAAGATACATAAGAGCTCCAATTGCACTAAGATATGGTACTTCTGGTCCAAGAATGTCTTCTTGATCTTCACATGGATGAAATGGATCAGCTTCAATATTGAGTGATCTAACAACCATAGGAGTACTTAATGGTTTTGCCTTGTCCATATTGAAACGTTTCAAAATCTTTTCAGTATATGTTGTTTGATGTACAAGTAAACCATTAGGCATATGCTCAATTTGTAAACCAAGGCAATACTTGGTTTTTCCGAGATCTTTCATTTCAAATTCTTTCTTTAGAAGTTGAATGGCTTCATGGATCTCTTTATTTGTACCTATGATGTTAAGATCATCAACATAAACAGCTATGATCACATATCCGGATGTTGTTTTCTTAATGAAAACACAAGGGCAAGTAAGATTATTTGTATACCCTTTGCTTATCAAGTAATCACTTAATCGGTTATACCACATACGTCCCGATTGTTTTAACCCATATAAAGATCTTTGTAATTTAATCGAATACATTTCTTTGGGTTTTGCATTTGATGCTTCTGGTACCTTAAATCCTTCAGGTATCTTCATATATATATCACTATCAAGTGATCCATATAGATAAGCAGTCACAACATCCATGAGATGCATTTCTAATTTTTTAGAAACTGCCAGACTGATTAAGTACCTAAAAGTAATTGCATCCATAACAGGAGAATAAGTTTCTTCATAATCAATTCCCGGTCTTTGAGAAAAACCTTGAGCTACAAGTCTAGCTTTATACCTTGTAACTTCATTTTTCTCATTTCTTTTTCGGACAAAAATCCATCTGTATCCTACAGGTTTCACATCTTTAGGAGTGAGAATGATGGATCCGAAAACTTTTCTTTTATTGAGTGATTCTAATTCAGCTCGTATTGCTTCTTTCCATTGAGCCCAATCATGTCTATTTTGACATTCAACCATAGATGTTGGTTCTGGATCATCATCATTATTCATGATGTCATATGCAACATTAAATGAAAATTTCTCATCAAGATTTTTCATTTCATTTCGGTTCCATAATATTTTTGAATATGCATAATTGATTGCAATTTCTGTATTGACATCATCAATCTCCTCTGCAGTAGGAGTACTGATTTGTGGTTCTTCTTGAACACTTTCTTTTACTTCATTATCAGCTGATTTTCTTTTTCGAGGATTTTTATCCTTTGAACCGATTGGTCTTCCACGTTTCTGACGTGGCAAAGATTCATGAGTGACGTTATTGCCAGCTTTTGGAATTTCAATTCGAGCTGGAGTATTTACTGCTGGTATATATGATTTTGTCACCGTTTTTGTATCTGTAAATGCATCAGGCAATTGATTTGCAAGTTCTTGTATATGCATTATCTTTTGAACTTCTGTCTCGCATTCTTTTGTGCGAGGATCAAGATACTTTAATTGAGGTTCACACCATGAAACATCATTTTCTTTATTTTTCATTTCTCCCCCTAATCTAGGGAACAATGTTTCATTAAAATGACAATCAGCAAAACGTGCTGTAAAAACGTCACCTGTCATAGGTTCAATATACCTTAATATTGAAGATGTTTCATATCCAACATATATTCCCAACCTCCTTTGAGGACCCATTTTTGTACGTTGTGGTGTCGCAATTGGAACATACACTGCACAACCAAATGTTCTAAGATGGGAAATATTTGGCTCTTGACCAAAAGCAAGTTGTAGGGGGGAATATTTATGACTTGCACTTGGTCTGATGCGAATCAATGCAGCAGCATGTAAAATTGCATGACCCCATATAGATACAGGGAGTTTTGTTCTCATTATCAATGGTCTAGCGATTAACTGTAAACGTTTAATCAATGACTCGGCTAAACCATTTTGTGTATGCACATGAGCAACAGAATGTTCAACAACAATTCCTATAGACATGCAATAGTCATTAAATGCTTGAGATGTAAATTCACCAGCATTATCAAGTCTCACCCTTTTAATGGTGTAATCAGGAAAATGAGCTCTCAATTTAATAATTTGGGCAAGAAATTTTGCAAATGCCACATTACGGCTTGATAACAGACAAACATGAGACCATCTGCTAGATGCGTCTATTAGAACCATGAAATATCTAAATGGTCCACATGGTGGATGAATTGGTCCACATATATCACCTTGAATTCTTTCAAGAAACATTGGTGATTCTTTCTCAACCTTAAGTGGTGAGGGTCTAGTTATCAATTTTCCAAGAGAGCAAGATGTACATGGAACCATTGTATCATGATGGATTTTTCTATCCTTTAGTGGATGTCCATGAGTACATTCAATAATCCTTTTCATCATTGTTGATCCTGGATGGCCTAATCTGTTATGCCATAAACTGAATACACCAGGATCAATATATTTTTCGTTAACTACCATATGTATTTCTGGTACATTTATATGTGTATAATGTAATCCAGAACTAAGTCTTGGCAGTTTTTCAACCACATGACTCTTGTCAGTGATACTTAAATATTTCTCATTTTCTGTTGTCACTGACTGATAATCATACCCGTTAAGGTATATGTCGGAGAAACTCAATAAATTTCTGCTTGACTTGGGAGAAAATAAGGCATCATTTATTAAAAATTTTGTACCATTTGGTAGTATGAAATTTGCCTTTCCTATCCCTTTTATCAAGTTAGCAGGTCCTGATATTGTATGTATAGTTCCTTCCGTTGGTTTTAGATCAATAAAATATTTCTCGGATTTAAGTATAGTGTGTGTAGTTCCACTGTCTGCTATACAGAGATCTCCACCACTTGATTGATGTTGTATTCCAGCAAAATTCATATTGAACTTCATATATAAGAAATAAATAGTGAGTACATTAATATTACACAATATTTTAAACGCAAATAGATAGTACTGAAACATTTAGCAAACATAATGACAAAGACAGACGATATTAAATCGTTTATTTTTCAAAAGACACACAACTTAAACATTCAAGAAATCTTCATATAAATCAGATGGTTTCTCAGTGACTGTTGGATCAATATTATCCACAAAATTTACTTCCTTTTCTTTACCTTTCAGCGAATCCTGATACATCTTAACAAGATGTTTAGATGTTCGGCAAGTATTAGCCCAGTGGCCCATTCTACCACATCTGTAGCAAGATTCTTCAGAATTTTTAGAAGAATTTTCTTCAACATCTTGTTTAATGGGCTTGTTTTGTGGTTGATATTTATATTTTCGTGGATTACTATTTCTTTGACCACCACGGCCACGACCACGACCACGTCCACGCCCATTACCATTACCATAAGGATGGTTTCTACCATAGTTATGGCTTTTGGCATGATGATGGTGATGGTTATTATAACCACGACCTTGTCCGCGTCCTTGTCCCTGTTTATAATTATTTGCAGTATTTGCTTCAGGGATTGCAAGTGTACCAGTAGGACGGGATTGCTGATTTTTCATTAATAGCTCATCATTTTGCTCTGCAACTAAGAGATATGAATTAAGTTCAGGATATGTTTTGAACTTTAGCATTCTCAAATTTCTTTGCACTGTGATGTTTGCAGCATTCATTGTGGAGAAAGTTTTCTCCATCATGTCTGCATCACTAATTTCATGTCCACAGAATTTAAGTTGTGAACATGTATTATACAGAGCTGAGCTGTATTCATTTACTTTCTTAAAGTCTTGGAACCTTAATGTTCTCCATTGTTCCATTGCAGCTGGAAGTAAAATTTCTCTTTGATTATTGAATCTGCTTTTGAGACCTTCCCATAAAACATGGGGATCTTCTACAGTCACATAATTATTTTGTAAGCATTCATCAATATGTTGATGAATAAAGCAACATGCCGTAGCTTGTTCTTTTTCAGAACAAGTGTTGTTTTCATTTATGGTTTCAAGAATGCCCATTGATTTAAGATGCATTTTTACTTTTATAACCCATGGCATGTAGTTGTTTCCAGTTGATTCTAAAGGAGTAAATTTAAGCTTTTCCAGATTCGACATTTTCTATTATCAAAAATTAAAACAAACATCATGACAAATTAGAGTCAATTTATATTCATAAGTATATAAACATTAAACATAAATTTAATATAACATAAATGATAAGTAGGTGACAGTGTCGACCATGTGTAAGCAATCATAAATAAATGTTATATAACAAAAATATAAATATTAGTAAACATAAATGAAAATTTGGCGACAGTGTCGACCATATATTTTTTCAGGTGGTATAACCGACCTATATCATTCTGGTGGTATAACCGACCATATATCATTTTGGTGGTATAACCGACCATATATCATTTTGGTGGTATAACCGACCATATATCATTTTGGTGGCAGAGCCAACCATATTTAGTATTAAGATTATCGTGCTGATAACGTGTTATAATTCAGTAGGCTTATAACTACCTTTAGTGGTTTGATTCTTGATGTTATAATTCAGTAGGCTTATAACTACCTTTAGTGGTTTGATTCTTGATGTTATAATTCAGTAGGCTTATAACTACCTTTAGTGATTTGATTCTTGATTTAGAATACTAATAATGAAGTGTAAGAACAAAGATGATAATGGAGAGAAAGAAAGAAACACTTTGTAAGTGTGAGAAATGGTGCAAGTTTAATGCTTGCATTCATGAGTATTTATAGCCTAAAATCTCAATATAAAAATACATACTTTGTGTACCAAAATTGACTATATGTATACACCAAAATTGACTATCCATATCTATATTATTATTATTATTATAACAGGAACTTATATGTACTCGATTCGGACAACAATGGGGCCGCTTTTTTTTCGGGGTTACTACCTTCGTCGTCGGCTACTTTGATCGAGAATGATTGGTCAAATATTTTATCGTACAAGATTGAGAATATGTCGGGAAAGAAGGTTCATTGCGTTAAAATAAAAGCTATGGTAGCAAGGTCGGGCCTAAAGGGCGTTAAGTCTTTAATGGCTTTGATTTACTTCTTACAGTATTCATGCTTAGTATACTTGGTGCTCATCTAGTTCTATTGTTGTTTATCTGTTTTGTTTGGTTTTTGTTGCCGGTTAAAGTTTTGTTGTGCCGTGTTTATGTGAATTCTTAGTTCTTACTTTGTTCGGTTCGTCTCGGTTGTAGATAACATTAGATCACTTGTGTTCTTGGAGGTTTGTTTTCTAGTTTCAAGTCGTGCGTGTTTCCGTTATATCTTTTGTTGGCTTTTTTAATATTTCGATGAATATGCCTTAACTATATAGTTCTCGTAATTTTTCTTTTTTAAAATGGGTCTCTTTTGTTGTTATGATATATAATGTTTTGTTATGAAGTAGTTATACTGTTTTATAGCTGATGTGACGTTAATGCAGTTAAAAGAATAAAAATATTAATTACGTTAAAGAGTGATAAATTAATATAATACTCCTTTCATTCCATTTTAAATGTCATGCAGGAATATTTGTTGAAATGAAGATATATTAGATGAATGTCATTTTTACTCTTATATATCCGAACTAAGTTTGACTATTTATTAAATGAATGGTGAAGAGTAATAAATGAGAACATAATAGATAGTTTATAGATATTTAGTTTTTTTTTTTTTTTTTTTTTGCAAGTAAACAAATATTTTAGGATAGATATAAATATTATGCTGTATAATTAATTAGTAATAACATAACAATAATAATAATGATAAATTAATAATAACTCTTATAATAATAATTATTGATGAGTGAAATTTTAGGATAGATATAAATTGTATGCTGTATAATTAGTAATAACTTAACAATAATAATAATAATGATAAACTAATAATAACTCTTATGCTAATCACAATATCTCTTTTGATTGGTATTACGGACAAGATTTTGGAGGATGATTGGTCTCGCTACTATTTTGGTCATTTGGATGGTTAGAAACGACATTATCTTCAATAGCAAATTCACATGCCGATCTATCATTAGTCGGAACATCAAGTTAAAAGTGTTTCTTTGAACGTCTAATATCAAACTCGTGCATGGTCTTCAAGCTTACGTATGAGAGCAAAATCCTTATTTCTTTGTCAATATGATTGTTATTGTTGTAATCCTCTTTTTAGATTATGACTGTTTTTTCATTTTCTCATTGTAATTTTAATCGGTAGTTTTCATCGCTTTGATGAAGCTATAAATTCCTTTTTTAATATAAATTCCTTTGATGAAACTATCGTTTTTATTTTTTATATAATTTTTTTTTCTTCGCCAAAAAAGATAAAATAAAAAAAAAATGATGAGTCATAATAAATTTAATTTAAGTTATTTAAAAAAAGAGAGAGAAAAGTATGATGTGGATGTGGTTGGTATCTTTATATTATCACACTATTCTTTCTTTACATATAAATTCGACAAATAGTACAATCACTATTATTGGATGAATTTTCATGGATTCGAATTATATCCCACTTTAAGACTAAAGAAGCTTTTGGAGTGATGCAAATCATCATGATATAAAAAGAATATCTTTCCGTAGTAATACCATAATCATTGTATTTATGTATGTATTTTTTTTGAAAAGCAAGATATCATATAAAAATATAAAGAGTCAAAAATGTACAGGAGCACTCATGTTAGCTCCAACACACGAACAGGAAGGTAACTAAAAAATTACAACAGAAGTTTGAAAGGACCAGGAGTTGTAGAGATGGCAACCCTCGGTCAGGAAACATATGTTATGTATGTATAAATTTTTTAGATAAAAACTAATTTTTATAATCGGGTAAAAAAATTGTATCTCCAAATGTTGGATTAAATTACTGTAATTTCTAGTACAATACACCAAATTACTGTGGTGTTTAATATCACAAAGCACACACAAAAAGTCGTAGCAAGACATCACATTGCCGATGGACCAGTAGTGTATGGTGGTTTGATCCTATGTGTCACGACCTACCTAGCTTACTATAGGATTAACAATGTGTGGTCAACGTCATAGTCAAATAAATTCATAATAATTACCACAATTCAGCTCCACTCATTTTTTGTACCGTGTCACATGCAAATACAAAAACATCAATTCCATTATTTATGTTACATACACACATCAATTCAATTGCTCCACTTCTTCACTTGGAATAACTCTTAGGACCACCACCACCATTGTCATCACCACCATCATCACCATTCACCATCTTTGATCATTTCAAAGAGGCGAGATGGTGAGATCCGAATCACGTTATCGCATCTAGAGATCGACTTTCTACGTAAAACGTAAGAAAAGACGGTAAATCTTACTTCAATCTCAACAAGTTTCTCTTGACACTTGTTCTATATGTTTATGACATGTTACATAAGTCACATAACGGATTTCGCTACACTATATGTATGGTTAACCTTTGTCTCGCTTTTTTTAAATAGTCGATTATAATTTTTCCTTGATCATGTTTTCGATCTCTAGGAACTCAAGTTCATAACATTACTCATGAATTCGAAGATGGATGTAAAACAAGCGATGTTTCCGATGCCATTTTATGGAAGTGCATCAAGTGATGATAATATGAAAGAGAGGTATAAAGATTGGAGGAAAGGTAAACATGAAAAGGGAGAATATGAAGATGAACCTTTTAATTTAAGGAGTTTGTCAAAGGTTATAATTCCTCCATTGGGTGCTTCATCAAACGATACACAAAACAATGTTCACTCAAGATCCATCATCATCATCTCTCCTATGGACTCCAAATATAGGTAACAACTCATATAAATTTCTTGTGTGTCATTTATTAATTCATAAATATAAATGTAGAGTATGATTTATGGTGATTGTCTATATGCAGAAATAATCACCATGTATCTTATTTTGACTGCATTGTCAACGGAAGTACTGTTGTAAACTATTATTTATGGTGATTGTCTATATGTAGAAATAATCAGATGTCGAAAACCTTTGATTTAAATATTCATTTATGGTGTGCCTTTTTAAAAGAATGCAATGTTTACAAAAACGTATCATATAGAGGTCAAATACCTCGCAATGAAATCGATGAATGACGTGTTCGTCCATATGGATTTGGAGCGATCGTCACAGATATGGATAATTATCCATTAACCCGCTTCACCCGACGAATATGGATATGGATGGATGAAAAGTAAAAAAAATAAATGGATATGGATATGGATACGACCTCACCCGATCCATATCCGATCCATTGTCATCCCTAGGGTGAGGATCACATCCCTTAACTATTAATATTAAATATCAATAATAATAATAATAAAATAATAATAATAATAATAATAATAATAATAATAATAATAATAATAATAATAATAATAAAAATAAAAATAAATAAAAAAATAAAAATAAAAATAAAAATGGATGGATGGACGGACGGACGGACCTTCATGAAAGTTTCATAATTTTAATAGTATTCGTAATTTTGCCAAAAAAAAAAAAAAAAATGGACAAATAAATTAAAGCATAAAGTTTAAAGTGGTTTAGTAAAGGAGTACTTGTACGGGGTGATTCCAATTTTGTGCATCGGTAGGTTGTTCTGTCAAAACGATATGAATTTGATTTGATAAGAATAAGCAAAGATTCTTGCTGTGTGTATAAAAGTAGACCATACAAGTTTCTTTTCACCATGGTCCATGTTCCCAAATATATTCTTAGTATAAAAAATATGAAAAAATATTGGAACTTATATGTACTCGATTCGGACAACAATGGGGCCGTTTTTTTGGGTTTACTACCTTCGTCGTCGACAACTTTATTCGGGAATGATTCGTCGAATGTTTTATCGTACGAGTTTGAGAATAGGTCGGGAAAGGAGGTTCATTGCGACATTGTGTTAAAATAAGCGGTATGGTAGCAAGGTCAGACCTAAAGGGCGATGAGTCTGTTCTCGAATGAGTTTACTTCTTACTGTATTGATGTTTAGTTTTCTTGGTGCTCGGCTAGTTCTATTGTTGTTTAACTGTTTTGTTTGGTTTATGTTGCCGGTTCTTAGAGATAGTTTTATTGTGCCGTGTTTGTTTGACTTTTTAGTTCTTAATTTGTTCGATTCACCTCGGTTGTAGATATCATTAGATTTGTGTTCTTGGAGGTATGTTTTTTTAGTTTCGAGCCGTGTCGTGTTTCAGTTGTATCTTCTTTTTTTTTTTTTTTTTTTTTTTGTCTTTTTCATCATTCAATGAATATGCCTTAGTTATACTAGTTATTTTTGAAAAAAAGGGGTCTATTTTGTTGTTATGATATATAATATAATGTTTTGTTATAAAGTAATTATTATAGTGTTTTATAGCTTATGTGACGTTAACGGAGTTAAGAGTGTGAAAATTTTAATTACGTTAGAGAGTGATCTAGACGATACTAAATTTTAATTAATACAATACTTCTTTCTTTCTATTTTAAATGTCCTGAATATTTGTTGAAATTAAGATATGTTGGATGAATGTCATTTATCCTTTTATATTGAACTAAGTTTGACTATTTATGAAATGAATGGTGAAGAGTAATAATTGAGAACAAAATGGATACTGTATTGATATTTAGTAGTTATTTTGTAAGTGAATAATTATTTTAGAACAAATAGTAAGTTGTATAATTTATTTATTTATTTATTTATTTACTTATATACTAAAACTCACTCACTCATGGTATATACTAAAATTCATGACCGAAATGGTAGTTTCAATTCAATTTGATTGTCTTTTTAAGTTTACGTTCACACTACAAAGGGTCTCTCAATTTCGGCTTAATTACACAACGGCCTCTCAAGTTTCCACTTTTTCAGGAGTAGAAAGCGTAAATATATAATTTTATTAAAATAAAAGAAATTAATTCCACCTGAATTTTTAACGGGCCCTATCTTCTCGCTTGGTCCGAGTTAAATTTTTTCGAGTTCACCGTTCAACTCAAAAAAATCAGACAGATCCAACGGGACTAACTATACGCGAAACGGACATCGTTAAAAAATACTAAATAACGGGCCCTATATTCTCGCTCGGTACGAGTTAAATTTTTCCGAGACCACCGTTCAACTCGAAATAATTTTACGAACACAACACGACTAACTATACGCGAAACGGACATCGTTAAAAAAATACTAAATATTTCGGGCTATAATTCATACATATACATACACGTCCAACAAACAATCCAACCTACTAGATATATTAGGTATCAAACAACGTATATCCAAATTTGACCGCGCGTTGAATACAACCGCAGCAACGCGCGGTCGAATTTTTTTCTAGTTAATAATAATAATAATAATAATAATTATAATAATAATAATAATAATAATAATAATAATAATATAATAATAATAATAATAATAATAATAATAATAATAATAATAATAATAATTGATAACTGATACTAATAAATAATAAATTAAAGTTATTAAAAAAAGAGAGAAAAGTATGATGCTGATGGTATCTTTATATTGTCACACTATTCTATTTATAAATATAAATTCGACAAACAGTACAATCACTATTATTAGATGAATTTTCATGGATTCGAATTATATCCCACTTAGACTAAAGAAGCTTGTGTGGAGTGATGCATATCATGATATAAAAAGAATATGTTTCTGTAGTTAATACCATAATCATTGTATTTATGTATGTATCTTTTTTTATATAAAAATTAATTTTTGTAATCGGACAAAAAAAAAAAAATAGTATCTCCAAATGTTGTACGGAGTATTAAAATTACTGTAATTTTTATTAGTACAATACACCAAATTACTGTAGTGTTTAATATCACAAGCCCACACAAAAAGTCGTAGCAAGACATCACATTGCCGGTGGACCAGTAGTGTATGGTGGTTTTATCCTATGTGTCACGACCTACCTAGCTTACTATAGAATTAACAATGTGTGGTCAACGTCATAGTCAAATAAATTCATAATAATGACCACAATTCAACTCCACTCATTTTTTGTACCGTGTCACATGCAAATACAAAAACATCAATTCCATTATTTATGTTACATACACACATCAATTCAATTGCTCCACTTCTTTCACTTGGAATAACTCTTAGGACCACCACCACCATTGTCATCACCACCATCATCACCATTCACCATCTTTGATCATTTCAAAGAGGCGAGATGATGAGATCCGAATCACCTTATCGCATCTAGAGATCGACTTTCTACGTAAAACGTAAGAAAAGACGGTAAATCTTACTTCAATCTCAACAAGTTTCTCTTGACACTTGTTCTATATGTTTATGACATGTTACATAAGTCACATAACGGATTTCGCTACACTATATGTATGGTTAACCTTTGTCTCGCTTTTTTTAAATAGTCGATTATAATTTTTCCTTGATCATGTTTTCGATCTCTAGGAACTCAAGTTCATAACATTACTCTCATGAATTCGAAGATGGATGTAAAACAAGCGATGTTTCCGATGCCATTTTATGGAAGTGCATCAAGTGATGATAATATGAAAGAGAGGCATAAAGATTGGAGGAAAGGTAAACATGAAAAGGGAGAATATGAAGATGAACCTTTTAATTTAAGGAGTTTGTCAAAGGTTATAATTCCTCCATTGGGTGCTTCATCAAACGATACACAAAACAATGTTCACTCAAGATCCATCATCATCATCTCTCCTATGGACTCCAAATATAGGTAACAACTCATATAAATTTCTTGTGTGTCATTTATTAATTCATAAATATAAATGTAGAGTATGATTTTTATTAACAGATAATTAAAGGCCTTTTTTGTTCATGTATTCGGTAAAATCATGTATTTTTACTTAAAATTTCTGCATTCTAATTGAATAATTTTGTGATCATTTTTAACTCTTTCATCACCCGAATTTATGCTATTCAAGACTTCTCATTACCTCAAAAACTAGACTATCTAGTATCTAACAATACCATCATAAAATGTTGGGTGATACTGTATATACATTTAGAATTAAAAAACTTAGCAATTTCTTGCGAACATGTAATAGCTATATCAATTTACCTGAATGTTCTAAAGGAAAATTGTTATCTTTCTTTTTTTAGAAATGTTCAATTATAATAATCATCTTCGTCACAACTTTTTATTACTATACTAATTATACCAGAGAAAAGAGACGGAGTCGGTTCTGTTATTTGCATACTTGGAAACTTAATTATAGACGTTTTGTTTTAGGACAAATTTTATGGTAACATATGCAACTTTATTAATTGTACATTGACCTTGTTATCGTCAGTGCCTCTGCCTCAGGGGTATACTTAGACCATTCGTAACGGTAGGGGGCGTGAGTTGCTTTTTGATGACTAGGACGTGTGGGTTGTTTGAGTGAAGTAGTGGTGGTGTGGGTTAGTGGTGTGGGTTAGTGGTGTGAGTTAGTGGAAAGCTGATGTGACATTTTATTTTTAATTTTTTCTGTTTTATTTATTTATTAAACCTTACTACGGAGTAATAAATAATACTCTATGCCTAAGTTAAAATTAGGGAGTAATATAATACTCCGTAACTAAGTTAACATTAAAATTAAAATCAATATGCATATGTATGCTGATATCCGTATTTATTTTTATTTATTTATTACATACACACCCACCTACCTTTATCTTCTCTCCCCAATATCTATCTTCAACTCCATATCCATGGAGACACTGAAACTTAAATTTCCATTTTCTTCTTTTATTTCATGGTAGCTAGAATTGACATGGGACCCACTCACTGCCCAAATTAGCCATCCAGCTCGCGTCACGTAGACTATCCACCCTCCCACACCCGTCTCTCTGCGCGTTGCCAAGCCACGCACCAAACTGCTGCCCCTCTTCCCGCCCCTTCCCCAAGCGCCGCTACTCCATCGGGGTGAGCGTGGCCGGTTGCCACGTCGGCTCCCACGGCGTGAGCCCACCCCCGTTACAACCGGTCTTAATTGTCCATCTAAGATGATCAAGATCCGACTTTATTGTTCATTTGGTCTTGTACTATTGATTATTGACACTATTTTAACTCTTACGATATTTGGACTTTAAACTACTTTTACTAATCACTAACCTCTAAATTATTGGTTTCAAAAGTAACAACCAGAAATGAAATTGTGCATACGGCTGTTTGTAACGGTGCAAAGTGACACCGTCACTTTACCATGTGGCAATGAAGAAACGCAATGGAGTGTCACTTTGTGGCGTTACTTTGGTGTGAGTTAGAAAGTGACACCAAAAGAAATTTGGTGTCACTTGTTTATTTTTTTTTATTAATTTAAAAATATTAATTTTATCGTTTTTTAATACTTAACTCAATTATATTTTAACACATCATCACAATACTCCTAACTAGCACCAAAAAGAAACATCACCACTACTCCATCAAAAAAAGAAACACGTCCTACTCAGCAAAAAAGTGCAAAAAGGCAAGTGACACCACAAAGAAACGCCCCAACCGTTACAAATAGTTTAATACTTTACTAACTAAAGTTGAAATTTAACGGAGTAGCTAGATTGTTCACATGTTTTGTTTTTCGGTTTTCCGCTTATTTAGTTCGGTGTGGTTGGTTTGAAATATATTATAGAGCAAAAGTGAAAACTGAACTGAAATTGAATTAATATTTTGAAGTCAAAAACTAAAACCAAATTTATATTCTGTTTGGTTTTGATTAAATTAAAAACCAAACCATCATAACTTTAACCAAAATGATCATAAAACATCGATGCTTAATTCAATTTTTAATTTATCGGTGGTCTATATATGCTAACATAGTATATATTATTAATATTAACTAGTTAAATTTTTTTTTTTTGAATTTGGTTTCCAGTTTAACTGATTTTTAAAAAGTAAAACCGAAAGTCAAATACCAATTAGGCATTGCCCGAACGGTACCCCGGCTTACCGGGTTTGGTGGGTGCATAAAGTTATGAGTTCGAATCTCGTCGTCGGCATTTCTTCCTGAGCTTGTCCAATGTCAGTTGCTCAGGGTGTGTTTCCCGCCTGTCGTGGGCCCGTCAGTGACTCCTAACTTAGTTAACCATCCAGGCATAGCTTGGATGGCCACTAGGGCCCTAATGAAGCGAGAGGTCACGGGTTCAAATCCAGCCACTGGCAAAAATGGACGAACTTAATAGTGACCCTTGACTAGAGGGTGCTTTTCCTGGCATCAGGGTGACACATGGGTTCCCGATGTCCTGACGTTTATCCGCTGCGGGGGGCCAATGTGCCCGTTCATAGTTGGGGTTCCTCGGTTATCAAAAAAAAAAAAAAAAAAAAAAAAACTTAGTTCAAAAAAAAAAACAATGATAGTCAAATTCAGATTTGTAAACCGAACCGATATCAAACCAAAAATCGAATTCAGACTGTTTGTTTCTTTTTTTTTTTTTAATTTCACTTTTCGAATTTACCAATTTAAAATCAAATATTGAACAGTATCATTTAGCCTCCATGTGTTATAACATCTATGTATGTTAGATTGAAGACTGACTTGTGATTTTTTGTGTAGGTGCTGGCAGACATTAATGGTTATAATGGTAGCATATTCAGCATGGACATATCCATTTGAAGTTGCATTTCTTAAATCCTCTCCACAATCCCACAAACATCTTTACATTGCTGACTCCATTGTTGATCTCTTCTTTGCCTTTGACATTATCTTGACCTTTTTTGTTGCTTACTCTGACCCCATCACTCATCTTCTTGTTCGTGATCCCAAACGTATTGCTGCCAGGTAGACTAGTACATAGACATATCAAGGATTTACACTTTTTACTTACGTGATTATCGATTTGGTTTGAATTGATTTATTCGAAAATTTAGGTACTTATCGACATGGTTTGTTATGGATGTGGCGTCAACAGTGCCATTTGAACTAATTTTCTACGCGCTCACTGGGAAACATCATATGGCTTTACCGTCTACCATCTTGGGCTTGCTTAGATTTTGGCGTCTTCGGCGTGTCAAACAGTTTTTCACCAGGTTTGTTGCAAATGTTAATCAAGAATAGTAAATTTAAGGTGAGTGGCTCCATTCTGGTGGGCCCCGTCACTGACTCCCAAACCGCCATTAAAAAATGTAGTAAATTTGAAATGCTGACATGGAATGCCAATTCTGTACTTAGATGTTGATGCTTTAGGCTTTGTTCCAGAGTTTGATTTTGGATGGATAGGAAATGAAGTGAAAAGAAAATTTAAACATTTGGTGTTCTTGAGTTTTAGTTTGAAGAGAAAGGAAAGGAAGTGAAGTGATTATTCAGTGTAATTTTCCTTTATATGCTTCCTTCCAAATTGGAAGGATTCAACTCCCCTCCCCTTCATTCCCTTTCATCTCATTTCATTTCCTTTCTTAAATAACTCTGGAACAGAGCCTTAGGCTGTGTTCCCTAGTTTAATTATGAAGGAAAGGAGATGAAGTGAAAGGGAATGAAAGGGGAGGGAGTTGGATCTTTCCAATTTGAAAGGAAAGATCTAAAGGAAAATAGACCATAATAATCCATCAACTTCCTTCCCCTTCATCTTTGTTATGAACTCTGGAACACCAATTATTTTTAGTTCCCTTTCACTTCTATTCCTTTCTCTCCAAAATAAAACTCTGGAACAAAGCCTTAGTGGTAAAAAGAGTTAGGAAGCCCGTGAGTTGCGGCGAGTGTAATAACTTTTTAAAAAATATAGATATTTTGAAAAGGATAAAATAGCTGACATCTGATGTCAGCGCGGAGATGTTAAATGCTAATTAGCTTAAGAGTCATGAAGTTTGGTTGTTTTGATTAATGATTTTACACGATTCGTTTATGGGTTATTATTGCAGACTTGAAAAAGACATAAGATTCAACTACTTCTGGGTCAGATGTGCAAGGCTTCTTAGTGTAAGTTTATTATTTACATAAACACTAACATTTAGATCAACATTGTGTTTAAATTGTGATTATTTTAAAATTTTATGGTGATGTCACAGGTGACTTTGTTTTTGGTACATTGTGCTGGTTGCATCTACTACTTGTTAGCGGTGTTGTATCCCCGTGAAGGAAGGACTTGGATTGGGTCAATGAATCCGAATTTTCGAGAAGCAGATCTTTACATTCTGTACATATCCGCCATATATTGGTCTATAACCACTATGACCACCGTTGGCTATGGTGATCTTCATGCTAATAATGCAGCAGAGATGGTTTTTATTATCTTCTATATGCTCTTCAATCTTGGCCTTACTGCCTACATTATCGGAAACATGACCAATTTAGTAGTCGAAGGCACCCGCCGAACCATGGAATTCGTAAGATCTAAATTCCTTCTTTACTTAAAGTTGACATTAAAAGCCAAACTAGTATGTCTCAAATATGTGATGGAAAATAAATTGTTACTAAAGTGAAACTTGTAACTTTTATGTCATTGTAGAGAAATAGCATTGAAGCGGCATCAAGCTTTGTCGGCCGAAATAGACTGCCAAAGAGGCTTAAAGATCAAATTTTGGCATACATGTGTTTAAGATTCAAAGCAGAGAGCTTGAATCAACAACAACTAATTGAGCAGTTGCCAAAAACAATATGCAAGAGCATTAGACAACATCTGTTTTTGCCGACAGTTGAAAAAGTCTATCTGTTTAATGGTGTCTCAAGAGAAATTCTATTACTTCTGGTATGAGTTATGATCTAATACTTTGACCTTTTTATGTCAAAAATGTTTGTACCTTTTCCTTTCCCAAAATTTTAATTCTATTTCAGTATAAGTGATGGTAGTTTGACTTTAAAAGTCAAAATGTTCCCTTTATTTTTAGTATGATGTAGTCACCACCACAGTGGCTTAAAAACACAAAAAATGACATATTAAAAGCAGCTTCAACTTAGATAGGTTTTGTGTTCATGGAACTTTTCGTTACCATTAGAAGCTCAATAAAAATTTAATGGATGCGTACGATTTATAAAAACAGGTTGCTGATATGAAGGCTGAATTCATACCACCAAGAGAAGATGTTATTATTCAAAATGAGGCACCTGATGACGTGTACATAATCGTATCAGGTGAAGTAGAAATATTAGAATGTGATCCAATGGAGAAAGAACATGTGCAGGGTGCTCTGCATTCGGGCGACATGTTTGGAGAAGTTGGTGCACTTTGTTGTAGACCACAATCTTACACCTACCGAACCAAAACCTTGAGTCAACTCTTGCGGTTCAGAACCACCGCTCTCATTGAAGCAATGCAGACCAAACAACCCGACAATGTTTCCATCCTTAAGAACTTTCTTCAGGTTCGTTTAACGGCTTTCTTCAAATTGTCATGACATAAAGTCACAATAATCACTTTTCACCGTGCGTTTGATTACCTCTTAAAGAAATGGTTCTGATACTAAACCATTCAGCATTTAATATTTAACTTGTTTATTTCCCACCTCTGAATTTTGCTTCATATTATCTAAACAGCATCACAAGAAGCTTAAAGATCTGAACTTAGGTGACTTATTGTTGGATACTGGAGAAGAGGGTATAGATGGCGATCCAAATATGTCGATGAACTTGCTTACGGTTGCTGATACCGGCAATGCTGCTTTTCTTGATGAACTACTTAAAGCGAGGCTTGATCCCGATATAAGTGACTCAAAAGGGCGAACCCCTTTGGTAATCTACTAAATCGATATATAACCTCTCTCATTATATACATATAAAAAGGAAGGAACGATTTGTGATCATGTTTATTTTGCCGTCTTTAGCACATAGCAGCATCAAAGGGGCATGAAGAATGTGTTTTGGTTCTTCTAAAACATGCATGCAACATACACCTTAGAGGTATAGCTATTTGGACTACTAACTCATTTTAATTAATTCTTTCTAAATTGAATAATGTTGTTTGAAGAAAGGAGACTAACATATAGTTATGAACTATATAATATGTAGATACGGATGGTAATACTGCATTATGGGATGCCATAGCATCAAACCATCATTCGATATTTCGAATTTTATTCCATTGGGCGTCCATATCTGACCCGTTTACAGCTGGTGAGCTCTTATGCACAGCAACTAAAAGAAACGATCTAACGGTGATGAAAGCCCTCTTGAAACACGGTCTGCTTGTGGACTCAAAGGACCACCATGGATCAACTGCATTTCAAATAGCGGTTTCTGAAAACAATATAGAAATGGTAAAGCTGCTTGTGATGAACGGTGCAAATGTAAATGAGCACACGCTCAAGAACAAGACTATGAAGGATTTAGTGGCAAAGGCGGAAGTTGGTCACCAGATCATTATGCCCGATCATGAGCTAGTAGTGGAGAAACTTGATCAATGTGGTCCGAGAGAGGACGTGGATAAGGGTATTTTTGGTAATTCTCAAGGAAAACTTGTTGGTAGGGTTAGTATTTATAAAGGGCTTCCTTTTGTAAGAAAGAAGATTTGTTGTACAGAGGCTGGGAAACTTATTAAGTTACCAAGTTCACTAATGGAGATCAAGATTATTGCAGGTACATATTTGTATATTTACTTCAAGAATGTATTTTTTTATAGTAATTACTAAAACTTCTTTTATGTATTTTCTTTTTTAAGGTGAGAAGTTTGGATTTGATACTACAAATGCAGTAGTTACAAATGAAGATGGAGCAGAGATTGACTCTATTGAAGTGATTAGAGATAATGATAAGCTTTTTATAGGAGATATTCCTTGATTATATGACCAATAATAAAACATATAAAAAAGGATCTTGGTTGTCGAGAATTTCATATTATTATATCATTAAAGTAGTTAAAGTTACATACAGATGAACAAATGTCTACTCTCTAGATGTTTGCAGGCAACATATTACAACTGTGTTTGGATGTATAATGATAACTGTATTGAGACATTGTTGTGCTAATACTTTGTTGCTAGTAAATCATCATCAAATAACAAAATTATGCAAAAATAGTATGGAAGTTATTGAAATGTTAGAAATATATCTCTTCTTATATAATATTATGATGAATTAATGAAAAATGATGAATGATGAATGCTCATGATGATGATGAATTGATAATAGAGAGAGAACATTGGCCTTAGGCAAGTGAGTCGGGTTGGATCAGGTTGGGTAACGGGGTTGAATTCAGTTTGGCTTGAACTGGGTCATGAGTCGAATGGGACAGCTTGCAAATTGGGTTAAATAACCATGTCGGGTCCAGTTGGATCATCCAGAAGGACTATCCAAGTAATTCTTTTTTATTCATAAAACTAAAGGTAAAAAGAATTTTAAAATATTAAAGAAAGATGACTCAACCCGTCCCGGTTTCAACCCGAGTTAACCAACCCATGCAATCCGAACCATGACCCATTTCAACCCAAATTCAATTCGAGCCGTGACCTACCTGACCCGTTTTCAAGGTATATATGTGACCCGTTCAGCCCGCTAAAACTTTTTAAGATTGGAGACCCGTTTAAAGCCGTTCAATAAATTTGACTTACAGAGACGTGAGTTAATCAATCAACTTGATCTCTGTATTTAGTTCATTTTAAAAATAAAACTAACGTGCTAAAAGATTTTGATAAATTTTATCAGTCACCATCATAATTTACAATATAAACCAATTTAAAGTCAACTTAACACAAAGCCAACACCAAACCCTAACATAAGCTCATATACTTTTGACAAGAAACCTCCTATGCAAATCGAACAAAAGATAGGGAAATATACACATGTATATACTATATGTCGCCTCCAAAGCAGAAAATACGACCACACAACTATGTTTCTAATGAAAACTTGAACTCGGTTATAAAGTAATGTATATCATTAGACTAAAGGCCTCTGGGAATACCTGTAATTACTATTTACAGCATGAAATTAATTCACTAGATCACTAACTATACGTCTTGGCCTGGCATTGCAAATTGAGTTGCAAAGTCTTCAACTTGGGCACGTAGATCAAGAATGTCTTTATTGTTTTCGAGACCTTTCAAGAATGCCTTTGCCATTTTACCATGTTCCCTTTGCATTGAACTGGTAATTTGGGCAGCTCTAAATAGAAAATCAGCCATTGTTTCAAAGTCCGACTCCAAGCAACCTCGAGACGTCATAGCAGGTGTGCCTGAGGCACAGATGCATATATTTTGTTAGTGATCGTCATTGGTATTTAACTGATCAACTAGAGTGCAGTTTATATCCATTTACTTGGGAACGGGTCAACTCGTTTTATTTTATCTCTAACAAGTCAAATGTGTGAAACAAAATAAAATCACCAAGATATCACTGTTTAAAAAATTTGTAATTATAAACAAGAAATTATTTATATAACAGCTGCCTGGGTCAAGTCATCACCGCCTATGTAAAAGTTACCCGCAACCCAACCCACCTGAAGCCCATTTTACCACCTCTAGCAATCCTCAAAAGAACACCACGATAATTATAATCTTTCACTCACCAATCCTCACACCTCCTGGTATCAGAGTCCCATTATCATCAAATATGGCAATTTTGTTGACAGTAATGTGACACATCTCGCATACCTTTTCAAAGTTTTTACCTGATAACAGAACAAAAGATAACATGAGAATATATATATATATATATATATATATATATATATATATATATATATATATATATATATATGTCATTAATGAGCTATATGATAGGAAAGAATATGTACCAGTCAATCCAAGATTTCTAAGATCCCAAAGTAACATATGATTGTCAGTGCCACCGGTAACCAGCCTGCAGTTTTTCCTGAGTAGAGCAGACGCCAAAGCTTGAGCATTTTTCTTAACTTGTTGCATATATGCCTTGTAATCAGGAGTAGCCAATTGTTTAAGGGCAATTGCAAGTGCTGCAATATGATTATTATGTGGGCCACCTTGAAGAGCAGGACATACAGCAAAATTTATCTTCTCTTCAAAGTCATACTTATCACTACCATCACTTTCATTAAAAAACATGCCTCGCTTTTTTGTCTTTAAACCCTTCCTGTAGAAAATAATCCCTCCCCGAGGACCACGAAGACTTTTATGAGTAGTAGAGGTCAAAATATCACAAAACTCAAACGGACTAGCACATTCCTGCAAATAACAGCCACGAGAAAACTTAAAGAGTGTTTCGCATTTGGTTATGTATTACAGAGTATTCCTAAATTAATTCCTAACTAAACCAATAAACTGATCTAGGTTATGTTTGTTTTTTTAGGTTATTTTGTTTTTATAAGATGTTTTTGTCTAAATATCTGTAAACCACATCTTTAGAGAAGTTGTGGTCTGAAGATCTGTAGGCTGAACATCAAAGACTGTTTGTCTTTTTGTTTGCAGCAGTGAGAAACATATTTCTAAGTCTGCAAATTAGCAAACAAAAGAATATGTTATTCTATCTTATGTCTTAAAAAAACAAACAGTCTGCAGTAAAGCGAGCGGGCAGACATACGACCTAATAAGGTATGCATAATAAAAAACAAACAACACCTTATACCCAAACCCTGGAGCTATAAAAGATAGAACTACTATTACTAAAAAGGAACAATCATGCTAAATCAACAAAATTGGCATGATCCAACATACAAAACAATTAGCAAGGTAGTTAAATGCACCTTCGCGGCAATGAGTCCACTGATCTGAGCCATATCACACATCAAAATCGCACCACATTTATCAGCAATCTGTCTAAACCTCCCATAATCCCAATCTCTAGGATACGAACTCCCACCACAAATAAGTATCTTCGGACGAAAATCAAGCACTCTTTCCTCAAGCTTCTCAAAATCCACCACACCAGTTTTGGGGTCAACCTTATACGAAAGACTCTCAAAGAAAATCGACGCACCCGATACTTTCTTCCCGTTTGGCGTATAATAACCATGACTTGTGTGGCCCCCACAAGGACTATCCAACCCCATAATCCTATCACCAGGCAACAACAAACCAGTATAAACCGCGAAATTTGCGGAAGTACACGAATACGGTTGAACATTAACCCCCCAATTATCACCATCTAACTCAAATGCAGCTAATGCGCGGTTACAACAAAGTAATTCGATTTTATCGATATATTGATTTCCAGTATAGTATCTAGCACCAGGCATTCCTTCAGAGTACTTATTAGTTAAATGACTACCTAATGCTTCCATAACAGCTTTACAAACATAATTTTCAGAAGCGATTAATTCGATACCTTTATACTGTCTCTGTTTCTCATTTTCGAGTAATTCGAAAATAACGGGATCAGCTGATTGTATTGATTGGTTCCCCCAATCTCGAACGGCTTTTCGACGTGATTCTAGAGTCGAGTGATTGCGTTTTAACGGTGTAGATGATGAACAACATGATGACGATGATGCTGAAGATGATTCATTGTTGTTATCTCGAGGTCGTTTTAGAAACATTGGATGATTTAATATATGGAAATTGTCTTCTTGTAGTTGATTTAGGGTTAGAGTTTGTTGGAGTGAGGAAATGAGAATGTATGGATCTGTCTCTTAATTTTGAATTATTGATAATGAGATATTAGATGACATATTTGTGTAGAAATAAATATGAAATTTATAAGTTAAAAAGGTTTATTCTTCCGGAGAAACCTGACTACGTATGACTATGTCACCCATACCGCTCACCCTGCTAGGGCTAAGTAAGCCGTGTAAAGCACCTCCCCCACAATACCCAATAGGAAGTTGCACTCGAACTGCACCTATCTGTATTCAATAAGGCCCTCTGTGGGCCTTGGGATCATAAGCGACGGGTACCAGTGAAGTACTGCTTCGTTAGTATGAAATTTATAAGTTATGCAAGAATGATGATGGAAAAATAAACAAAACAAGTGAATTTTTGAAGGATGAATTTGGGAAGTAATGCAGAGTGATGATTAAAAAAGAAATGAGGAGGATGATAATGGTGGAAAGGGGGATGTATCGGGACATAATTAAAAGGAGTGGTTTTTGATGGTTAATGTAGACCGTTTTGTGAGATAAAAACAAGTGAGATATTTTGTTGAATGTACAACGTTTGAATGTGAACTACGTAAGTGGGTGGCCCACTGGCCCCATCTTGTTGGTGCAGGAAAAACAAAATACTCCGTTAAAAAAGAAAAAAAAAAAAATTATTGCATACACTACAAGAAAAATAGTCCTTAGTGACTATTTTTTTAGTGACGACTTTTTGTTTGTTCACTGATAATACTATTTAGTTAATATTAAAAAGTCGTCACTAAAATTTTAGTCACTATATTATATTAGCGACCTAGAAAATAATGGTCACAAAAAGTGGCACTTATTTAAAAAAATAGAGACAAAAAAATATTCGTCTAAAAGTTAGGTAATTAGTGACTAAAAAATGATCACTAATTTTAGAAAAAGACATCAAATAGTGTTTATTACACTAGAAATTTTTTTTCACGCTTTTCTTACATTTGGTATAAGTGTGAAGAATGTTATAAATTTGACACTTACTCATATAAAAAAAATTAAGCAAAAGTCACTACAAAGATTATTCTTACTTTGTAACACTAAGCATCAATTTTTTTATTTTATTTTTTTGTGATAATTTGAAGTATGAAGTTTAATTGATATATTGAATTATTGATATATTAACACCTCAAGAATTTGCTATTTATTCACAGTTGATGATATTAAAAGTTTTAGTAAAACTTTACAATTACTGTATAAGCTTAAAAAGCAGTATACAAATTAGTAAAGGGGTCAAGACTTAGACGCAAGTCAAGGTAAATTGTTGTGTACTCCGTATCTATAGTATCTATTAAATTCCTAACTTGATGATGTCATAAAAAAACAATTTCTAAGGTTAAAAATAATTCAAAAATAAAAAGAAAAATTCTAAGACATCCATGATAATGTCATTATTAATAAAAATATAAATATTTAATTATTAAGCAAACTTTATTATTATTATTATTATTATTATTATTATTATTATTATTATTATTATTATTATTATTATTATTATTGTTATTGTTATGTTATTATTATTACTATTGTATTCTTAAGTAAGTATAGGTTCGTTTTACGGAATTCATTATGTTACATATGTATGTTAAGATAGTTCATTTATTCTGTCCAAGTTAAATACATCAATATATTTGTAGTTTATCTTAAAAATTTTCGGATGCATATGTTCCACATAAATAGAGACGTGGAGACGAAATTGAGTGCGGAGCAATACATAAGCAATAGAGACGAATTGAGAGCTTTTTTTTTTTTTTTTAGAGAAATAGTGATGCTTCTGTAGGGTTGTAAAAAACGGGCCAGACGGCCGTCTAGACGGATTTTTGAATGATCCGTTCCGTTTGTACCTGAAACGTTTAAATAACGGAAATCAACCAAAAAACGGTTAAACGACGGTCAAACACGGGTTAAAACGGGTATTTGCTTTTTCTCCAATTTTTCACGTTTTGTTTTTTTTTTTTTTCAAAATTAAAACTGGCGGTACGGTATTACTTAGGGTTTCTTTTCCTTTTATCACGACCTTAGTACTCGACTCCTCACAAAACTTAGGGTTTTTTCTCTACACCGATTTAGCACGACGACTTGGGGTTTATCTTCTACACCAATTTAGCAGCTACAAAACAAGAGATATTAACAACTAATTCTTCTCAATTTCATTTTATTTCACTATTTCTCACTTACAAAGGTATGATTTCTTCTCGATTTTACTTTATCTCTCACTTACAAGTTTCTTAGGCGGAATCCATGATTCCACAGGTCATTATACTTAATATCTAAAACATATTATTAAACTGTTTCGTGTAAACAAACTCGTGATTTCACGGTTTATTTCACTGGTATTTTAAGTAGCGGAACTATTCGGCATTTGACCTATTTAAACTCATAATTTCGCTCATTTTCATTTTCCCCCTAATTCCTCCCTCAAAACCCTAATTCTCTACATCGCTTTACTAGTTCTCATCTCCAATGGCTGATTCTTCGTAGATCTCATCTATATCGCCACCACCAGTTACATCACGTATAATCCCCCAAATTTTCTAACAACCGCTATATCGTAGTCTGAGTTATCGTCTGCGTAAAATTGATGTTTATGTCGGTGCAGATAAACTGTTTGATGAAATACGAACATGTAAATGAAGAAACACATGACGATTTTTTAAGTATAACTTTATCGGAACCGGAAAAAGATAGGAATCGATTGATGTCAGTTGAAGTTTCAAAAGACTTCGATGAACTGTTGTTGTATCCTTTAGACGCTATTGAAGCTAATGATTATGGAGTATCATTACTATTGATAATGTGACAGATTTTTGGATTTTGTGTTTCTTTCAACGTCAGAGACTGATACGAGCAGGTAGACTCGTCATTTCATTCTAGCAATTTGTTTATATGCTTGATTTTGTTTCATTTTCTCAATTTATTCATTCAGTTAGGTTATGATGTCAATTGATGTTATCAGTCACTATTTTAGTTTAGTAATTGGTGCATTTCTACCAATCAAAAGTTTGTGGATTGGAAATTTGGGTTACAAAACTAATTATTGATTGACGTTAATCTTCGTTTGCATTATTTAGTAGTAGTATGTGTTTTTCTCAATATATGAGTTTTTCAGTTCCTAACTACTGAGTGAATTCATCATTTCATGTTTTGCAGTTAACAATAATAGAGTTGTTATATCAACATATAATGTGATTTAGTGGTATGTTACAAAGAAATATCGATTCAAGGGCATGAATGAATTATTGTGATTTAAGTTTAAAATTTTTGACAACATAAAGTTTCATGGAAATCTTTTTTATAAAAGTTTTCTAAATACTTGCCAATTGAATTCAAGATAATGTGATCTAGGATGTTGTGAATCTTGTCATCAAGACACTGTTCTAGAGTTCCAACTAATTGTATCCTTATAAATTGCTAGAAGTTGTTCATGCTAAAGCAGAGGTATTCAAATCTTTTTTTTTTTTTTTTTTTTTTTTTAACACTGACATGTGTTTTAACCAATTTAGTAATTGTCTAACATAAGTAGATTTGCTCTTTCTATATGTTTAGAAATAGAATTGTTATGGACATAATTTGATTTTGGAATTTATGGCCATAATTTGATTTTGAAATGATATATTGATGCAACATACTTACATCTTGGAAGTAATCACGAATTTAATGATGATGCATTGTCGTACAATGAATCACTGAAATGGGTTTACTTTTGGAAAAAGATTAATAATAATATGTAAATGATGATAAATAAAGAACTATCCTGAAGCCTAACATAATATGTTGTGTTCAAAATTGCTTGAAAGTTATGTGATCATTAGGTTCTTAATCTCTCGACTTTTAAAAATCCCTCAAATTGCTAGCGTAACCATGCCTCGATATGATTCTAGTGGTCATCGTCACTAGCTATCTAAGATCCAACTAAGTGTGGATGATCATAGTGCGCTTTAAAACTTATGGTCTCATACTCCTACATTGTAATGTTTAATTAGTAGATTTTATATGATATGGTATCTCTACAACACCACGATATACCCATGTGCATACCCCTTTCTTAGTTTATTCAGATCTCCTCATCTTGAACTTAATTTTGTAGGTCTGCATGGAGATTAATGGGATAAGAGTGTCCATAAATGGTGTGCGGTTTCCGTTTGGATATGGTGATTTTTTACCAACTAATTCATCAGGTAAATGTGTACTCTAATTGCAGTTCAATAAAATGTTTGTCATTGAGCTTCGTGACTATTTATTATTATTTCCAAACCTCATGATGAATCCCTTGTTTTAGTGTTTTAACAGGGTACTCAAGATTAGCTGAGAAAGGAGATAAAAAATTTTGTTCATAGAAGATAACTTGGTAGTATCGTGTTTCTTTGACAGTACCCCTACACTAGATTCAGATTAATGCTAATGATTAATCAAAACTCTTATCTCAGTTGTAAGAGCACAAGTTTCTAGAATTACTCTGGACCAGCTTATGAGTAGAAGGATCAAGTTAGAAAAAATGTATTGTTGGATATTCAAAATGAGGCTAAGTATCCAACTTTGCTTTTTAAACAGCAGCCTACGTCTTATGTTGAAAATAAGTAGAACGCCAGAATGCGGTAATATGACGTGTATTAGCAGTTCTTTTTATTTGATTATTTTCTAAATTTTTTGTTAAATTTGTAAATGTTTAATCTCTAAAATACATGTAGGCTGCTGCAAACTCTTCATTGGTTCCTGGAAGTAGTGCAAATACTCCCCCGAAAAAGGCAACTGTTGGCCAGAAAAAGTTGTTGGAAGCACCGGTTTTCTTCATAAGGTAGTTTGTCTTTATTGTCTAAAATTTTTCTTCAACTATAATCTAACTTGCTCTTTCTTTCATGAATTTTTATGCACATATCAGTCTGAAGCAAAGCATATTCAGATCAAAGTATTGAGGAACTTAACGATGTAACTGCTGTCAGTGGAGTTAATCTAAAGGTATACTTTGTTCTAACAGGATGCTACATGTCATGTTAAACTATGAACTGATCCAATTACTGTTTTGTAGGAGGAAGAACAACTATTTTCTGGGTCAAAAGAAGATAGCCGAGTTTCAGAAGCTTGACGAAAGCTTGGTTAAGAAGAAGAAAGGCTAATTTTGCAGAAAACACCACTTCAGAAGAAATTGGGTCAATAAGTAGAATATTTTAGGTCTAGATTATGTAATTCAATGACTTTATTTGTTTCCAGCACAATTTGTAAGTAAAAGAATCCCACCTTCGATATCAGATTGTTGTACACTCATCAAATTGTTGTTACATTATGGAAACACGCTGATTCTGTTTAATATATAGTTGAGGTTTAGCTGAATGCAGTAACAATCATAGCATAATATGATAATTCGTATTATATTATGCCACAATAAAAGATCAACAATTATGACCATGTATTGGTCTTTGATAGAAAAATAGTGACCATTTTTTGGTCTTTAATAGAATGATAGTGACCATGTTGTGGTCATTAACAACATTTTTGTGACCATTCTTTGGTCACAAATGGTAAGTGAGAGTGACTATTTTTTTCGTCACTAATATTAGTGACCATAAATTAGTTGGTGGTCACTGTAGTGACCAATTCAATATTTTGGTCTCTAATAAAATTTTGTGACGGACCTATAGTGACGAAGATTGATCAACTTATTTTGGTCATTATTTTGACTTAGTGACCATTTTTGTATGGTTAATGACCAAAAAGCTCTCGTCACTAAAGCTCTTTTTTATTGTAGTGGTATATAAAATTAACATCTTACACACACTCTATCTATTACATCCGTGTTACATTTCCGCAACAAATTTTAATAATTCTTTAATTAAACACGTACAAACCAAAACTGTGAAAGCCTAGAAATATAAATGCCTAGTTGAAATGTGATATAATTGCATCACGATGCCTAAGTACACGATCTAATAAATCGTTGTATCGAGTAATTAGACCATAGTCTCTTACCATAAAAATGGCTGCATGCGCAACAACACCAACTATGAGAAATCCACCAATCCTCCTATGATGTGTGAACAATGATAGGATTTGTACCATAGTCAGTAGCTAGATATGGATAAGGGGGCATGACATACATATGGTGAGCTACAACAATGGTGAAAGAGCCTAACATAGCTAGGTTAAGAGATAATTGAGCATGTCATGACGTTGTTAGGATCTCATATAGGCCTTTATGACCGTAGCCCGTAAATGGACCTTTATGAGCTTCTAAAATATCTTTTAGACCATGACCAATGCCCCAGTTGTTCCTATACATGTGACCCGCTATCAGAAAAAGAACTGCAATAGCTAAATGATGGTGTGCAGTATCAGTTAGCCATAGACCTCTGGTTATTTGGTCTAATCCTCCACGAAAAGTAAGAAAGTCCGAATATTTTGACCAATTCAAGGTGAAAAACGGGGTTGCTCCCTCGACAAAACTGTGATAAAGTTTAACCAAAAGATCCCGATTCAATATAAATTCATTAGGATGTCGTATTTCTTTAGGATCCTACTCCAACGTTTAGAATTTAGTTAACCAATAAAGATACATGTACTTGGTGCTCTGCCCAAGAGAGAGACCCAAGCCCTAGTAGCCCCGCTAAATGGTGATTCAAACATAAATTCTACATCTTGAAACCAAGCTAGTTTTGGAGCAGCTTTATGGTAATGAAATCAACCAGCAAAAAGCATTGACGTTGCAAAGATCAATGCACCAATTGCGGTACAATAGAGTTGTAATTCACTAGTTATTCCAGATGCTCGCCAAATCTGAAAGAAAACCTAAAGGTTATTTGTATTCCTCGGAAGCCCCAGTCCACATTACCATTCAATATTTCTTGGCCCACTATCGGCCAAACCACCTGGGCACTAGGTCCAATGTGAGTTGGATCACTTAGCCATGCTTCATAATTGAAAAACGTGCACCGTGGAAATACATGCCACTCAGCCAAAGGAAAATGATGGAGAGTTGACCGAAATGCGCACTAAATACTTTTAGAGAGTTCTCCTCCAAATCACTGGTATGGCTATCGAAATCGTGAGCATTAGCATGTATGTTCCAGATCCAAGTGGTAGTTTCAGGGCCTTTAGCTAGTGTTCTTGAGGAATGGCCTGGTTTAGCCCATGCCCCGAATGAAGTTTTTATGTGATCCCTGTCTACTAAAACTTTTACTCCTGGTTACGTTGAACGAATAATCATGGAGTCTTCCTCTTTCCGGAAAACACATACAAAGAGATCCCCCAACAGTCAAATAATTAGTGAATCTCGGAGAGATATTTCTATATATGTAACATCCTCATCTGCGCCTAGCTGTAAGATTACTTATTTGCCCTTAAGTTGTGTTGTGTTAATATATGCTTTTATTTTTATTTAATGTTTGTTATTATTTAATGTTGTGGTTATGACCAGTTTGTGACAAAGGTCACAGAACAGGTTTGTTTATTTAATTTGGACTTCGTTTGGGTCGCCAAATAATGAACGAAAGATATCAAATAACTGATAAATACCCGTGTGTTGCACAGTGTGGGATTTTAACCCACTTTAGATGACTAGTGCTGCTTCTCTCCTCATTTGTGTTCTTTGTGATTTACTGATTCTATCAAGGTAAGAATCAAAACATTTTATGCTCTAATCTTTGAGAAAATTGGGTTTTTGTGTTAGGTTTTACAAAATGTGTAATTTGGGTCAAAATGGTTAGATTTGATGTTGTTTGAGTCTAAATTTAGTGGGTTTATGTTTCTATATGTTTAGTGTCTTCGATTTGGTCAGTTTTGAGGTTGTAATCGAGCTATATGAAATGTCCCGTTCTTATTGATTAAAAACGTTCCATATTAATTGATTTTGCTGCGAGGTTTTGACCTCTATATGAGACGTTTTTCAAAGACTGCATTCATTTTAAAACAAACCATAACCTTTATTTCATCAATAAAGGTTTAAAAAGCTTTACGTAGATTATCAAATAATGATAATCTAAAATATCCTGTTTACACGCGACCATTACATAATGGTTTACAATACAAATATGTTACAACTAAATAAGTTTCTTGAATGCAGTTTTTACACAATATCATACAAGCATGGACTCCAAATCTCGTCCTTATTTAAGTATGCGACAGCGGAAGCTCTTAATAATCACCTGAGAATAAACATGCTTAAAACGTCAACAAAAATGTTGGTGAGTTATAGGTTTAACCTATATATTATCAAATCATAATAATAGACCACAAGATTTCATATTTCAATACACATCCCATACATAGAGATAAAAATAATTCATATGGTGAACACCTGGTAACCGACATTAACAAGATGCATATTTAAGAATATCCCCATCATTCCGGGACACCCTTCGGATATGATATAAATTTCGAAGTACTAAAGCATCCGGTACTTTGGATGGAGTTTGTTAGACCCAATAGATCTATCTTTAGGATTCGCGTCAATTAGGGTGTCTGTTCCCTAATTCTTAGATTACCAGACTTAATAAAAAGGGGCATATTCGATTTCGATAATTCAACCATAGAATGTAGTTTCACGTACTTGTGTCTATATTGTAAATCATTTATAAAACCTGCATGTATTCTCATCCCAAAAATATTAGATTTTAAAAGTGGGACTATAACTCACTTTCACAGATTTTTTACTTCGTTGGAAAGTAAGACTTGGCCACTGGTCAATTCACGAACCTATAACAAATATGTACATATATATCAAAGTATGTTCAAAATATATTTACAACACTTTTAATACATTTTGATGTTTTAAGTTTATTAAGTTAGCTGTCCTCGTTAGTAACCTACAACTAGTTGTCCACAGTTAGATGTACAGAAATAAATCGATATATATATTATCTTGAATCAATCCACGACCCAGTGTATACATATCTCAGTATTGATCACAACTCAAACTATATATATTTTGGAATCAACCTCAACCCTGTATAGCTAACTCCAACATTCACATATAGAGTGTCTATGGTTGTTTCGAAATATATATAGATGTGTCGACATGATAGGTCGAAAAATTGTATACGTGTCTATGGTATCTCAAGATTACATAATATACAATACAAGTTGATTAAGTTATGGTTGGAATAGATTTGTTACCAATTTTCACGTAGCTAAAATGAGTAGTTTTTACCAATTTTGTTTTGCTCGCCATTTCTTCGTTTCTAATCCGTTTTGAGTGATTTAAGTGGCCACAGTTTCGTATTGAACTTGAATTTATGAAACTAAACAGAAAAGGTATAGGTTTATAGTCGGGAATACAAGTTACAAGTCATTTTTGAAAGAGGTAGTCATTTTCGTCGAAAGAACGACATCTTGATGACTGTTTTGAAAAACATACTTTCACTTTGAGTTTAACCATGATTTTTGGATATGGTTTCATGTTCATAAGAAAAATCATTTTCCCAGAATTATAGCTTTTAAATCAAAGTTTTTCATAGTTTTTAATTATCCAAACCAAAACAGCCCCGGTTGTAACTACGACGGCGTAAATCCGGTTTTATGGTGTTTATCGTGTTTTCGGGTTTTAAATCATTAAGTTAGCATATCATATAGATATAGATCATGTGTATAGTTGATTTTAAAAGTGTATTTAGAAGGATTAACTTTATTTGCGAACAAGTTTAGAATTAACTAAACTATGTTCTAGTGATTACTAGTTTACCACTTCGAATATGATAGCTTTTTATGTATGAATCGAATGATGTTATGAACATCATTACTACCTTAAGTTCCTTGGATAAACCTACTGGAAAATAGAAAAATGGACCTAGCTTCAACGGATCCTTGGATGGCTCGAAGTTCTTGAAGCAGAATCATGACACGAAAACAAGTTCAAGTAAGATCATCACTTGAAATAAGATTGTTATAGTTATAGAAATTGAACCAAAGTTTGAATATGATTATTACCTTGTATTAGAATGATAACCTACTGTAATAAACAAGGATTTCTTGAGGTTGGATGATCACCTTACAAGATTAGAAGTGAGCTAGCAAACTTGAAAGTATTCTTGATTTTATGTAACTAGAACTTGTAGAATTTATGAAGAACACTTAGAACTTGAAGTTAGAACTTGAGAGAGATCAATTAGATGAAGAAAATTGAAGAATGAAAGTGTTTGTAGGTGTTTTTGGTCGTTGGTGTATGGATTAGATATAAAGGATATGTAATTTTGTTTTCATGTAAATAAGTCATGAATGATTACTCATATTTTTGTAATTTTATGAGATATTTCATGCTAGTTGCCAAATGATGGTTCCCACATGTGTTAGGTGACTCACATGGGCTGCTAAGAGCTTATTATTGGAGTGTATATACCAATAGTACATACATCTAAAAGCTGTGTATTGTACGAGTACGAATACGGGTGCATACGAGTAGAATTGTTGATGAAACTGAACGAGGATGTAATTGTAAGCATTTTTGTTAAGTAGAAGTATTTTGATAAGTGTATTGAAGTCTTTTAAAAGTGTATGAATACATATTAAAACACTACATGTATATACATTTTAACTGAGTCGTTAAGTCATCGTTAGTCGTTACAAGTAAGTGTTGTTTTGAGACCTTTAGGTTAACGATCTTGTTAAATGTTGTTAACCCAAAGTTTATAATATCAAATAAGATTTTAAATTATTATATTATCATGATATTATGATATATTAATATATCTTAATATGATATATACATTTAAATGTCGTTACAACGATAATCGTTACATATATGTCTCGTTTCGAAATCCTTAAGTTAGTAGTCTTATTTTTACTTATGTAGTTCATTGTTAATACACTTAATGATATATTTAATTATCATATTATCATGTTATATATAATATAACAATGTATTAATATGCTTCATACATATTTAGTAAGACGTGGTTATAACGATAATCGTTATATGTATCGTTTCGAGTTTCATACGTCAATAGTCTCCTTTTTAAGTATATAACTTATTGTTACTATTTTTAATGAGATACTTGATGATCATTATATCATGTTAAACATATATATTTATTCATTTATGTATCATCATGTCATATACAACTTATAGCGTTCGTGAATCATTGGTCAAACTGGGTAATCAGACGTTTATAAAATTTCCGTTTCAATTAACCAAGTCTTAACAAGTTTGATTGCTTAACATGTTGGAAACATTTAATCATGTAAATATAGTTTTCATTAAACATATAATCATAGAAAGGTTCGAAAAAGTTCGGGTCACTACAGTACCTACCAGTTAAATAAATTTCGTTCCGAAATTTTAAGCGATTGGAGGTGTTGGCTCATCTTCTGGAAATAAGTGCGGGTACTTCTTCTTCATCTGATCTTCTCATTCCCAGGTGAACTCGGGTCCTCTACGAGCATTCCATCGAACCTTAACAATCGGTATCTTGTTTTGTTTAAGTCTCTTAACCTCACGATCCATTATTTCAACGGGTTCTTCAATGAATTGAAGTTTTTCATTGATTTGGATTTCGTCCAACGGAATAGTGAGATATTCTTTAGCAAAACATTTCTTCAAATTTGAGACGTGGAAAGTGTTATGTACAGCCGCGAGTTGTTGAGGTAACTCAAGTCGGTAAGCTACTGGTCCGACACGATCAATAATCTTGAATGGTCTAATATACCTTGGATTTAATTTCCCTCGTTTACCAAATCGAACAACACCTTTCCAAGGTGCAACCTTAAGCATAACCATCTCTCCAATTTCAAATTCTATATCTTTTCTTTTAATGTCAGCGTAGCTCTTTTTTCGACTTTGGGCGGTTTTCAACCGTTGTTGAATTTGGATGATCTTCTCAGTAGTTTCTTGTATTATCTCCGGACCCGTAATCTGTCTATCCCCCACTTCACTCCAACAAATCGGAGACCTGCACTTTCTACCATAAAGTGCTTCAAACGGAGCCATCTCAATGCTTGAATGGTAGCTATTGTTGTAGGAAAATTCTGCTAACGGTAGATGTCGATCCCAACTGTTTCCGAAATCAATAACACATGCTCGTAGCATTTCTTCAAGCGTTTGTATCGTCCTTTCACTCTGCCCATCAGTTTGTGGATGACAGGCAGTACTCATGTCTAGACGAGTTCCTAATGCTTGCTGTAATGTCTGCCAGAATCTTGAAATAAATCTGCCATCCCTATCAGAGATAATAGAGATTGGTATTCCATGTCTGGAGACGACTTACTTCAAATACAGTCGTGCTAACTTCTCCATCTTGTCATTTTCTCTTATTGGCAGGAAGTGTGCTGATTTGGTAAGACGATCAACTATTACCCAAATAGTATCAAAACCACTTGCAGTCCTTGGCAATTTAGTGATGAAATCCATGGTAATATTTTCCCATTTCCATTCTGGGATTTCGGGTTGTTGAAGTAGACCTGATGGTTTCTGATGCTCCGCTTTAACCTTAGAACACGTCAAGCATTCCCCTACGTATTTAGCAACATCGTCTTTCATACCTGGCCACCAAAAATGTTTCTTGAGATCCTTGTACATCTTCCCCATTTCAGGATGTATTGAGTATCTAGTTTTATGAGCTTCTCTAAGTACCATTTCTCTCATATCTCCAAATTTTGTTACCCAAATCCTTTCAGCCCTATACCGGGTTCCATCTTCCAGAATATTAAGATGCTTCTCCGATCCTTTGGGTATTTCATTCTTTAAATTTCCCTCTTTTAAAACTCCTTGTTGCGCCTCCTTTATTTGAGTAGTAAGGTTATTGTGAATCATTATATTCATAGATTTTACTCGAATGGGTTCTCTGTCCTTTCTACTCAAGGCGTCGGCTACCACATTTGCCTTCCCCGGGTGGTAACGAATCTCAAAGTCGTAATCATTCAACAATTCAATCTACCTACGCTGCCTCATGTTCAGTTGTTTCTGATTAAATATGTGTTGAAGACTTTTGTGGTCGGTATATATAATACTTTTGATCCCATATAAGTAGTGCCTCCAAGTCTTTAATGCAAAAACAACCGCGCCTAATTCCAAATCATGCGTCGTATAATTTTGCTCGTGAATCTTCAATTGTCTAGACGCATAAGCAATTACCTTCGTTCATTGCATTAATACATAACCGAGACCCGTCTTTGAGGCGTCACAATATATCACAAAATCATCATTCCCTTCAGGCAATGACAATATAGGTGCCGTAGTTAGCTTTTTCTTCAATAACTGAAACTCCTTTTCTTGTTCACCCTTCCATTCAAATTTCTTCCCTTTATGCGTTAATGCAGTCAAGGGTTTTTCTATTTTGGAGAAATCTTGGATGAATCTTCTGTAGTAACCAGCCAATCCTAAAAATTGACGTATATGCTTTGGAGTTTTTGGGGTTTTCCACATTTTAACGGTTTCGATCTTTGCCGGGTCCACCTGGATACCTTCTTTGTTCACTATGTGACCGAGGAATTGAACTTCTTCCAACCAAAATGCACACTTTGAAAACTTAGCGTACAGTTTTTCTTTCCTCAATACTTCTAGCACTTTTCTCAAATGTTCTTCGTGCTCTTGATCATTCTTTGAGTAAATAAGTATGTCATCGATGAAAACAATGACAAACTTGTCAAGATATGGCCCACACACTCGGTTCATAAGGTCTATGAATACAGCTGGTGCGTTAGTCAATCCAAACGGCATAACCATAAACTCGTAATGACCATAACGCGTCCTAAAAGAAGTTTTTAGAATATCATAAATTTTTACTCGCATTTGATGATATCCAGAACGTAAATCGATCTTCTAATAAACCGACGAGCCTTGTAGTTGATCAAATAAGTCGTCAATTCTCGGCAGTGGATAACGGTTTTTGATGGTAAGTTTGTTCAACTCTCTGTAGTCAATACACAACCTAAATGTACCATCCTTCTTCTTGACAAACAAAACAGGAGCTCCTCATGGTGATGTGCTTGGTCGAATGAAACCACGTTCTAATAGTTCTTGCAGTTGGCTTTGCAGTTCTTTCATCTCGCTGGGTGCGAGTCTGTAAGGAGCACGAGCTATTGGTGCAGCTCCTGGTACAAGATCTATTTGAAATTCAACAGATCGATGTGGAGGTAGTCCCGGTAATTCTTTCGGAAATACATCGAGAAATTCTTTTGCGACAAAAACATCATTGATGCTCTTTTCTTCAGTTTGTACTTTCTTGACATGTGCTAGAACAGCATAGCAACCTTTTCTTATTAGTTTTTGTGCCTTCAAATTACTAATAAGATGTAGCTTCGTGTTGCCCTTTTCTCCGTACACCATTAAGGGTTCTCCTTCTTCTCGTACAATGCAAATTGCATTTTTATAATATACGATCTCTGCATTCACCTTCTTCAGCCAGTCCATGCCAACTATTACATCAAAACTCCCTAACTCTACTGGTATCAAATCAATCTTAAATATTTCGCTACCTAGTTTAATTTCTCAATTCCGGCATATATAATCTGCTGAAATTAATTTACCGTTTGCTAATTCGAGTAAAAATTTACTATCCAACGCCGTCAATGGACAACTTAATTTAGCACAAAAATCTCTACTCATATAGCTTATATCCGCACCCGAATCAAATAAAACGTAAGCAGATTTATTGTCAATAAGAAACGTACCCGTAACAAGCTCCGGATCTTCCTGTGCCTCTGCCGCATTATTATTGAAAACTCTTCCGCGGCCTTGTCCATTCGTGTTCTCCTGATTCGGGCAATTTCTAATAATGTGGCCCGGTTTTCCACATTTATAACAAACTACGTTGGCATAACTTGCTCCGACACTACTTGCTCCACCATTACTCGTTCCGACACCATTTGTTCCTTTCGTTCTGTTAACCCCTGGTCCCTAGACCTCACACTTTGCCGCGCTATGACCATTTCTTTTTCACTTGTTGTAAAATTTGGTGCAGAACCCCGAGTGATACTTTTCACACCTTTGGCATAGCTGCTTCTAATTATTGTTGTTGTTGCGGTTGTTATGGTTGTTGGGATGATTGTTGTAGTTGCTGTTGTTGTTGTTGTTGTTGTTGTTGAGCCATTTGTTGTAGTTGCGATTGATGTTGCGATTGTTGGGATAGTTGTTGCGATTATTGTTGTAATTGCTGTTGTTGTTGTATTGGTGATTCTTATCACCGTTTTCATCCCACTTTCTTTTGACTTGCTTCACATTGGCCTCTTCAGCCGCCTGTTCTTTAATTCTTTCCTCAATCTGGTTCACTAGTTTGTGAGCCATTCTACATGCCTGTTGTATGGAGGCGGGCTCGTGTGAACTTATATCTTCTTGGATTATTTCCGGTAATCCTTTCACAAACGCGTCGATCTTCTCTTCCTCATATTCGAACGCTCCCGAACACAATAGGCACAATTCTGTGAATCGTCTTTCATACGTGGTAATATCAAATCCTTGGGTTCGTAACCCTCTAAGTTCTGTCTTGAGCTTATTGACCTCGGTTCTGGGACGGTACTTCTCGTTCATCAAGTGCTTGAATGCTGATCACGGTAGTACGTAAGCATCCTCTTGTCCCACTTGCTCTAGATAGGTATTCCACCATGTTAACGCAGTACCTGTGAAGGTATGCGTAGCGTACTTCACTTTGTCCTCTTCAGTACACTTACTTATGGCAAACACCGATTCGACCTTCTCGGTCCACCGTTTCAATCCGATCGGTCCTTCGGTTCCATCAAATTCCAAATGTTTGCAGGCAGTGAATTCTTTGTAGGTACATCCTACACGATTTTCTGTACAGCTAGATCCAAGGTTATTGTTGGTATGTAGTGCAGCCTATACTGCGGCTATGTTTGAAGCAAGAAAGGCACGAAATTCCTCTTCGCTCATATTCAAGGTGTGTCGAGTAGTTGGTGCCATTTCCTTCAAAATAGTCAAATGAAACAAGTTAATCATACAGAATATTAAGAGTAGTCAATAGTATCTCGTAACATAATATGAACTCATTTATAAAAGCTTTTTCTTCATATTAGCGTTTTATAATTTTAAATTCGGGTAGTACCTACCCGTTAAGTTCATACTTAGTAGCTAATATATAATTCAACTACTACAATTCTATATGAAAAACTGATTATAAAAATATTTCTCGTTCAAACTTTTACACAATATTTTACAAACTTACAATACCGCTTATTTTACATATAGCATGAAATATAGCACACAATAAATTTGATACAAGATGGTTGTGAAGATAATTCTAGCTAGTACACAAGTCGTTCAGTAAAGGCAATAAAGACACGTAATTCATACGTCCGGAAACAAGTCATGCATTCTGGTTTTACTAGGACTACTTCCCATCCTTGGTCTTGTGGAACATAACCGTTATGGCCGTTGATAAGACAGCGTGTTGTAACTTCGTCAAAGGGACGAGGGTTACGTAATGTCCAACAGTCCTGTAACAATCTAAAAACCTCATTTCTTACCCCAATTACTGACTCCGTCACTTGTGGGAACGTTTTGTTTAATAGTTGTAGCCCGATGTTCTTGTTCTCACTTTGGTGAGAAGCGAACATTACTAACCCGTAAGCATAACATGCTTCTTTATGTTGCATGTTAGCCGCTTTTTCTAAATCACGAAGTCCTATATTCGGATATATTGAGTCAAAATAATTTCTTAACCCGTTGCGTAAAATAGCATTTGGGTTCCCCGCAATATATGCGTCAAAGTAAACACATCGTAACTTATAGATTTCCCAATGTGATATCCCCCATCTTTCGAACGAAAGCCTTTTATAAACCAAGGCATTCTTGGAACGTTCTTCGAATGTCTTACAAACCGATCTCGCCTTAAATAGTTGTGCCGAGGAATTCTGACCGACTCTAGACAAGATTTCATCAATCATGTCTCCGGGTAGGTCTCTTAAAATATTGGGTTGTCTATCCATTTTGTGTTTTTATACTGTAAAATAGACAAGAGTTAGATTCATATAAAAAAATACTTATTAATACAAGCAATTTTTACATATATCATAAAGCATAAGCACACTATATTACATATATTACACCACACGAATACAACTATCTTATTCTGACTCGCTCGTTTCTTCTTCTTCTTCTTCGATTTTGGTTCGTTTTGCCAAGTTTCTAGGGATATATGATGTTCCCCTAATACGAGCCATCGTTTTCCACATTGGTTTAGAAAAACCTGGTGGTTTAGAGGTTCCCGGGTTATTATCACAACTTAAGAAATACGGGTGTTGACGATACATATAAAGTTCATCGGGTTTGGAATCAAATTTCTCTATTTTTATGCCTTTTCTCTTATTGTTCTCTTTTGCCTTATTAAATTGTGTTGGGGTAATTTCTATAACATCATCGGAATCCTTGTCGGGATCCGATTCATCGGAGAATTGGTAATCCTCCCAATACTTTGCTTCCTTGGCGGAAACACCATTGACCATAATTAACTTTGGTCGGTTGGTTGAGGATTTTCTTCTACTTAACTGTTTTATTATTTCCCCCACTGGTTCTATTTCTTCTTCCGGTTCCGATTCTTCTTCCGGTTCCGACTCTTCTTTCGGTTCCTCTTCGGGAACTTGTGAATCAGTCCACGAATCATTCCAATTTACATTTGACTCTTCATTATTATTAGGTGAGTCAATGGGACTTGTTCTAGAGGTAGACATCTATTACATAATATCAAACACGTTAAGAGATTAATATATCACATAATATTCACATGTTAAAAATATATAGTTTCCAACAAAATTTGTTAAGCAATCATTTTTCAAGTAAACACGGTCGAAGTCCAGACTCACTAATGCATCATAACAAACTCGATAAGACACACTAATGAAAAATTCTGGTTCTCTAAGACCAACGCTCTGATACCAACTGAAATGTCCCGTTCTTATTGATTAAAAACGTTCCATATTAATTGATTTTGTTGCGAGGTTTTGACCTCTATATGAGACGTTTTTAAAGACTGCATTCATTTTAAAACAAACCATAACCTTTATTTCATTAATAAAGGTTTAAAAAGCTTTACGTAGATTATCAAATAATGATAATCTAAAATATCCTGTTTACACGCGACCATTACAAAATGGTTTACAATACAAATATGTTACAACAAAATAAGTTTCTTGAATACAGTTTTTACACAATATCATACAAGCATGGACTCCAAATCTCATCCTTATTTAAGTATGCGACAGCGAAAGCTCTTAATAATCACTTGAGAATAAACATGCTTAAAACGTCAACAAAAATGTTGGTGAGTTATAGGTTTAACCTATATATTATCAAATCATAATAATAGACTACAAGATTTCATATTTCAATACACATCCCATACATAGAGATAAAAAGCATTCATATGGTGAACAGCTGGTAACCGACATTAACAAGATGCATATTTAAGAATATCCCCATCATTCCGGGACACCCTTCGGATATGATATAAATTTCAAAGTACTAAAGCATCCGGTACTTTGGATGGGGTTTGTTAGGCCCAATAGATCTATCTTTAGGATTCGCGTCAATTAGGGTGTCTGTTCCCTAATTCTTAGATTACCAGACTTAATAAAAAGGGGCATATTCGATTTCGATAATTCAACCATAGAATGTAGTTTCACGTACTTGTGTCTATTTTGTAAATCATTTATAAAACCTGCATGTATTCTCATCCCAAAAATATTAGATTTTAAAAGTGGGACTATAACTCACTTTCACAGATTTTTTACTTCGTCGGGAAGTAAGACTTGGCCACTGGTCGATTCACGAACCTATAACAAATATGTACATATATATCAAAGTATGTTCAAAATATATTTACAACACTTTTAATACATTTTGATGTTTTAAGTTTATTAAGTCAGCTGTCCTCGTTAGTAACCTACAACTAGTTGTCCACAGTTAGATGTACATAAATAAATCGATATATATTATCTTAAATCAATCCACGACCCAGTGTATACATATCTCAGTATTGATCACAACTCAAACTATATATATTTTGGAATCAACCTCAACGCTGTATAGCTAACTCCAACATTCACATATAGAGTGTCTATGGTTGTTCCGAAATATATATAGATGTGTCGACATGATAGGTCGAAACATTGTATACGTGTCTATGGTATCTCAAGATTACATAATATACAATACAAGTTGATTAAGTTATGGTTGGAATAGATTTGTTACCAATTTTCACGTAGCTAAAATGAGTAGTTTTTACCAATTTTGTTTTGCTCGCCATTTCTTCGTTTCTAATCCGTTTTGAGTGATTTAAGCGGCCACGGTTTCGTATTGAACTTGAATTTATGAAACTAAACAGAAAAGGTATAGGTTTATAGTTGGAAATACAAGTTACAAGTCGTTTTTGAAAGAGGTAGTCATTTCCGTCGAAAGAACGACATCTTGATGACTGTTTTGAAAAACATACTTTCACTTTGAGTTTAACCATGATTTTTGGATATGGTTTCATGTTCATAAGAAAAATCATTTTCCCAGAATTATAGCTTTTAAATCAAAGTTTTTCATAGTTTTTAATTATCCAAACCAAAACAGCCCCCGGTTGTAACTACGATGGCGTAAATCCGGTTTTATGGTGTTTATCGTGTTTCCGGGTTTTAAATCATTAAGTTAGCATATCATATAGATATAGATCATGTGTATAGTTGATTTTAAAAGTGTAGTTAGAAGGATTAACTTTATTTGCGAACAAGTTTAGAATTAACTAAACTATGTTCTAGTGATTACTAGTTTACCACTTCGAATATGATAGCTTTTTATGTATGAATCGAATGATGTTATGAACATCATTACTACCTTAAGTTCCTTGGATAAACCTACTGGAAAAGAGAAAAATGGATCTAGCTTCAACGGATCCTTGGATGGCTCGAAGTTCTTGAAGCAGAATCATGACACGAAAACAAGTTCAAGTAAGATCATCACTTGAAATAAGATTGTTATAGTTATAGAAATTGAACCAAAGTTTGAATATGATTATTACCTTGTATTAGAATGATAACCTACTGTAAGAAACAAGGATTTCTTGAGGTTGGATGATCACCTTACAAGATTGGAAGTGAGCTAGCAAACTTGAAAGTATTCTTGATTTTATGTAACTAGAACTTGTAGAATTTATGAAGAACACTTAGAACTTGAAGTTAGAACTTGAGAGAGATCAATTAGATGAAGAAAATTGAAGAATGAAAGTGTTTGTAGGTGTTTTTGGTCGTTGGTGTATGGATTAGATATAAAAGATATGTAATTTTGTTTTCATGTAAATAAGTCATGAATGATTACACATATTTTTGTAATTTTATGAGATATTTCATGCTAGTTGCCAAATGATGGTTCCCACATGTGTTAGGTGACTCACATGGGCTGCTAAGAGCTAATCATTGGAGTGTATATACCAATAGTACATACATCTAAAAGCTGTGTATTGTACGAGTACGAATACGAGTGCATACGAGTAGAATTGTTGATGAAACTGAACGAGGATGTAATTGTAAGCATTTTTGTTAAGTAGAAGTATTTTGATAAGTGTATTGAAGTCTTTTAAAAGTGTATGAATACATATTAAAACACTACATGTATATACATTTTAACTGAGTCGTTAAGTCATCGTTAGTCGTTACAAGTAAGTGTTGTTTTGAGACCTTTAGGTTAACGATCTTGTTAAATGTTGTTAACCCAAAGTTTATAATATCAAATAAGATTTTAAATTATTATATTATCATGATATTATGATATATTAATATATCTTAATATGATATATACATTTAAATGTCGTTACAACGATAATCGTTACATATATGTCTCGTTTCGAAATCCTTAAGTTAGTAGTCTTATTTTTACTTATGTAGTTCATTGTTAATACACTTAATGATATATTTAATTATCATATTATCATGTTATATATAATATAACAATGTATTAATATGCTTCATACATATTTAGTAAGACGTGGTTATAACGATAATCGTTATATGTATCGTTTCGAGTTTCATACGTCAATAGTCTCCTTTTTAAGTATATAACTTATTGTTACTATTTTTAATGAGATACTTGATGATCATTATATCATGTTAAACATATATATTTATTCATTTATGTATCATCATGTCATATACAACTTATAGCGTTCGTGAATCATTGGTCAAACTGGGTAATCAGACGTTTACAAAATTTCCGTTTCAATTAACCAAGTCTTAACAAGTTTGATTGCTTAATATGTTGGAAACATTTAATCATGTAAATATAGTTTTCATTAAACATATAATCATAGAAAGGTTCGGAAAAGTTCGGGTCCCAGAACATGTTTGTTTATTTTATTTGGACCTCGTTTGGGTTACCTAATCTTGTGCGAAAGATATCAGATAACTGGTAAATGAAATGTCCCGTTCTTATTGATTAAAAACGTTCCATATTAATTGATTTCGTTGCGAGGTTTTGACCTCTATATGAGACGTTTTTCAAAGACAGCATTCATTTTAAAACAAACCATAACCTTTATTTCATCAATAAAGGTTTAAAAAGCTTTACGTAGATTATCAAATAATGATAATCTAAAATATCCTGTTTACACACGACCATTACATAATGGTTTACAATACAAATATGTTACAACAAAATAAGTTTCTTGAATGCAGTTTTTACACAATATCATATAAGCATGGACTCCAAATCTCGTCCTTATTTAAGTATGCGATAGCAGAAGCTCTTAATAATCACCCGAGAATAAACATGCTTAAAACGTCAACAAAAATGTTGTTGAGTTATAGGTTTAACCTATATATATCAAATCATAATAATAGACCACAAGATTTCATATTTCAATACACATCCCATACATAGAGAAATCATTCATATGGTGAACACCTGGTAACCGACATTAACAAGATGCATATATAAGAATATCCCCATCATTCCGGGACACCCTTCGGATATGATATAAATTTTGAAGTACTAAAGCATCCGGTACTTTGGATGGGGTTTGTTAGGCCCAATAGATCTATCTTTAGGATTCGCGTCAATTAGGGTGTCTGTTCCCTAATTCTTAGATTACCAGACTTAATAAAAAGGGGCATATTCGATTTCGATAATTCAACCATAGAATGTAGTTTCACGTACTTGTGTCTATTTTGTAAATCATTTATAAAACCTGCATGTATTCTCATCCCAAAAATATTAGATTTTAAAAGTGGGACTATAACTCACTTTCACAGATTTTTACTTCGTCGGGAAGTAAGACTTGGCCACTGTTGATTCACGAACCTATAACAATATATACATATATATCAAAGTAAGTTCAAAATATATTTACAACACTTTTAATATATTTTGATGTTTTAAGTTTATTAAGTCAGCTGTCCTCGTTAGTAACCTACAACTAGTTGTCCACAGTTAGATGTACATAAATAAATCGATAAATATTATCTTGAATCAATCCACGACCCAGTGTATACGTATCTCAGTATTGATCACAACTCAAACTATATATATTTTGGAATCAACCTCAACCCTGTATAGCTAACTCCAACATTCACATATAGAGTGTCTATGGTTGTTTCGAAATATATATAGATGTGTCGACATGATAGGTCGAAACATTGTATACGTGTCTATGGTATCTCAAGATTACATAATATACAATACAAGTTGATTAGGTTATGGTTGGAATAGATTTGTTACCAATTTTCACGTAGCTAAAATGAGAAAAATTATCCAATCTTGTTTTACCCATAACTTCTTCATTTTAAATCCGTTTTGAGTGAATCAAACTGCTATGGTTTCATATTGAACTCTATTTTATGAATATAAACAGAAAAAGTATAGGTTTATAGTCAGAAAAATAAGTTACAAGTCATTTTTGTAAAGGTAGTCATTTCAGTCGAAAGAACGACGTCTAGATGACCATTTTAGAAAACATACTTCCACTTTGAGTTTAATCATAATTTTTGGATATAGTTTCATGTTCATAATAAAAATCATTTTATCAGAATAACAACTTTTAAATCAAAGTTTATCATAGTTTTTAATTAACTAACCCAAAACAGCCCGCGGTGTTACTACGACGGCGTAAATCCGGTTTTACGGTGTTTTTCGTGTTTCCAGGTTTTAAATCATTAAGTTAGCATATCATATAGATATAGAACATGTGTTTAGTTGATTTTAAAAGTCAAGTTAGAAGGATTAACTTTTATTTGCGAACAAGTTTAGAATTAACTAAAATATGTTCTAGTGATTACAAGTTTAAACCTTCGAATAAGATAGCTTTTTATGTATGAATCAAATGATGTTATGAACATCATTACTACCTTAAGTTCCTTGGATAAACCTACTGGAAAAGAGAAAAATAGATCTAGCTTCAACAGATCCTTGGATGGCTCAAAGTTCTTGAAGCAGAATCATGACACGAAAACAAGTTCAAGTAAGATCATCACTTGAAATAAGATTGTTATAGTTATAGAAATTGAACCAAAGTTTGAATATGATTATTACCTTGTATTATAATGATAACCTACTGTAAGAAACAAAGATTTCTTGAGGTTGGATGATCACCTTACAAGATTGGAAGTGAGCTAGCAAACTTGAAAGTATTCTTGATTTTATGTAACTAGAACTTGTAGAATTTATGAAGAACACTTAGAACTTTAAGATAGAACTTGAGAGAGATCAATTAGATGAATAAAATTGAAGAATGAAAGTGTTTATAGGTGTTTTTGATCGTTGGTGTATGGATTAGATATAAAGGATATGTAATTTTGTTTTCATGTAAATAAGTCATGAATGATTACTCATATTTTTGTAATTTTATGAGATATTTCATGCTAGTTGCCAAATGATGGTTCCCACATGTGTTAGGTGACTCACATGGGCTGCTAAGAGCTGATAATTGGAGTTTATATACCAATAGTACATACATCTAAAGGCTGTGTATTGTACGAGTACGAATACGGGTGCATACGAGTAGAATTGTTGATGAAACTGAACGAGGATGTAATTGTAAGCATTTTTGTTAAGTAGAAGTATTTTGATAAGTGTATTGAAGTCTCTCAAAAGTGTATAAATACATATTAAAACACTACATGTATATACATTTTAACTGACTCGTTAAGTCATCGTTAGTCGTTACATGTAAGTGTTGTTTTGAAACCTTTAGGTTAACGATCTTGTTAAATGTTGTTAACCCAATGTTTATAATATCAAATGAGATTTTAAATTATTATATTATCATGATATTATCATGTATGAATATCTCTTAATATGATATATATACATTAAATGTCTTTACAATGATAATCGTTACATATATGTCTCGTTTAAAAATCATTAAGTTAGTAGTCTTGTTTTTACATATGTAGTTCATTGTTAATATACTTAATGATATGTTTACTTATCATAGTATCATGTTAACTATATATATATATCCATATATATGTCATCATATAGTTTTTACAAGTTTTAACGTTCGTGAATCACCGGTCAACTTGGGTGGTTAATTGTCTATATGAAACATATTTCAATTAATCAAGTCTTAATAAGTTTGATTGCTTAACATGTTGGAAACATTTAATCATGTAAATATCAATCTCAATTAATATATATAAACATGGAAAAGTTCGGGTCACTACAGTACCTACCCGTTAAATAAATTTCGTCCCGAAATTTTAAGCTGTTGAAGGTGTTGACGAATCTTCTGGAAATAGATGCGGGTATTTCTTCTTCATCTAATCTTCACTCTCCCAGGTGAACTCGGGTCCTCTACGAGCATTCCATCGAACCTTAACAATTGGTATCTTATTTTTCTTAAGTCTTTTAACCTCACGATCCATTATTTCGACGGGTTCTTCGATGAATTGGAGTTTTTCGTTGATTTGGATTTCATCTAACGGAATAGTGAGATCTTCTTTAGCAAAACATTTCTTCAAATTCGAGACGTGGAAAGTGTTATGTACAGTCGCGAGTTGTTGAGGTAACTCAAGTCGGTAAGCTACTGGTCCGACACGATCAATAATCTTGAATGGTCCAATATACCTTGGATTTAATTTCCCTCATTTACCAAATCGAACAACGCCTTTCCAAGGTGCAACTTTAAGCATGACCATCTCTCCAATTTCAAATTCTATATCTTTTCTTTTAATGTCAGCGTAGCTCTTTTGTCGACTTTGGGTGGTTTTCAACCGTTGTTGAATTTGGATGATCTTCTCGGTAGTTTCTTGTATAATCTCCGGACCCGTAATCTGTCTATCCCCCACTTCACTCCAACAAATCAGATGTAGTGACCCGAACTTTTCCATGTTTATATATATTAATTGAGATTGATGTTTACATGATTAAATGTTTCCAACATGTTAAGCAATCAAACTTGTTAAGACTTGATTAATTGAAATAGGTTTCATATAGACAATTGACCACCCAAGTTGACCGGTGATTCACGAACGTTAAAACTTGTAAAAAAACTATATGATGACATATATATGGTTATATATATAGTTAACATGATATTATGATAAGTAAACATATCATTAATTATATTAACAATGAACTACATATGTAAAAACAAGACTACTAACTTAATGATTTTGAAACGAGACATATATGTAACGTTTATCGTTGTAACGACATTTAATATATATATATCATATTAAGAGATATTCGTACATCATAATATCATGATAATATAATAATTTAAAATCTCTTTTGATATTATAAACATTGGGTTAACAATATTTAACAAGATCGTTAACCTAAAGGTTTCAAAACAACACTTACATGTAACGACTAACGATGACTTAACGACTCAGTTAAAATGTATATACATGTAGTGTTTTAATATGTATTTATACACTTTTGAAAGACTTCAATACACTTATCAAAATACTTCTACTCAACAAAAATGCTTACAATTACATTCTCGTTCAGTTTCATCAACAATTCTACTCGTATGCACCCGTATTCGTACTCGTACAATACACAGCTTTTAGATGTATGTACTATTGGTATATACACTCCAATGATCAGCTCTTAGCAGCCCATGTGAGTCACCTAACACATGTGGGAACCATCATTTGGCAACTAGCATGAAATATCTCATAAGATTACAAAAATATGAGTAATCATTCATGACTTATTTACATGAAAACAAAATTACATATCCTTTATATCTAATCCATACACCAACGACCAAAAACACCTACAAACACTTTCATTCTTCAATTTTCTTCATCTAATTGAACTCTCTCAAGTTCTATCTTCAAGTTCTAAGTGTTCTTCATAAATTCCAAAAGTTCTAGTTTCATAAAATCAAGAATACTTTCAAGTTTGCTAGCTCACTTCCAATCTTGTAAGGTGATCATCCAACCTCAAGAAATCTTTGTTTCTTACAGTAGGTTATCATTCTAATACAAGGTAATAATCATATTCAAACTTTGGTTCAATTTCTATAACTATAACAATCTTATTTCAAGTGATGATCTTACTTGAACTTGTTTTCGTGTCATGATTTTGCTTCAAGAACTTTGAGCCATCCAAGGATCCATTGAAGCTAGATCCATTTTTCTCTTTTCCAGTAGGTTCATCCAAGGAACTTAAGGTAGTAATGATGTTCATAACATCATTCGATTCATACATATAAAGCTATCTTATTCGAAGGTTTAAACTTGTAATCACTAGAACATAGTTTAGTTAATTCTAAACTTGTTCGCAAACAAAAGTTAATCCTTCTAACTTGACTTTTAAAATCAACTAAACACATGTTCTATATCTATATGATATGCTAACTTAATGATTTAAAACCTGGAAACACGAAAAACACCGTAAAACCGGATTTACGCCGTCGTAGTAACACCGCGGGCTGTTTTGGGTTAGTTAATTAAAAACTATGATAAACTTTGATTTAAAATTTGTTATTCTGAGAAAATGATTTTTATTATGAACATGAAACTATATCCAAAAATTATGGTTAAACTCAAAGTGGAAGTATGTTTTCTAAAATGGTCATCTAGACGTCGTTCTTTCGACTGAAATGACTACCTTTACAAAAATGACTTGTAACTTATTTTTCCGACTAGAAACCTATACTTTTTTTGTTTAGATTCATAAAATAGAGTTCAATATTAAACCATAGCAATTTGATTCACTCAAAACGGATTTAAAATGAAGAAGTTATGGGTAAAACAAGATTGGATAATTTTTCTCATTTTAGCTACGTGAAAATTGGTAACAAATCTATTCCAACCATAACTTAATCAACTTGTATTATATATTATGTAATCTTGAGATACCATAGACACGTATACAATGTTTCGACCTATCATGTCGACACATCTATATATATTTCGGAACAACCATAGACACTCTATATGTGAATGTTGGAGTTAGCTATACAGGGTTGAGGTTGATTCCAAAATATATATAGTTTGAGTTGTGATCAATACTGAGATACATATACACTGGGTCGTGGATTGATTCAAGATAATATTTATCGATTTATTTCTGTACATCTAACTGTGGACAACTAGTTGTAGGTTACTAACGAGGACAGCTGACTTAATAAACTTAAAACATCAAAATATATTAAAAGTGTTGTAAATATATTTTGAACATACTTTGATATATATGTATATATTGTTATAGGTTCGTGAATCAACCAGTGGCCAAGTCTTACTTCCCGACGAAGTAAAAATCTGTGAAAGTGAGTTATAGTCCCACTTTTAAAATCTAATATTTTTGGGATGAGAATACATGCAGGTTTTATAAATGATTTACAAAATAGACAAAAGTACGTGAAACTACATTCTATGGTTGAATTATCGAAATCGAATATGCCCCTTTTTATTAAGTCTGGTAATCTAAGAATTAGGGAACAGACACCCTAATTGACGCGAATCCTAAAGATAGATCTATTGGGCCTAACAAACCCCATCCAAAGTACCGGATGCTTTAGTACTTCGAAATTTATATCATATCCGAAGGGTGTCCCGGAATGATGGGGATATTCTTATATATGCATCTTGTTATTGTCGGTTACCAGGTGTTCACCATATGAATGATTTTTATCTCTATGTATGGGATGTGTATTGAAATATGAAATCTTGTGGTCTATTGTTACGATTTGATATATATAGGTTAAACCTATAACTCACCAACATTTTTGTTGACGTTTTAAGCATGTTTATTCTCAGGTGATTATTAAGAGCTTCCGCTGTCGCATACTTAAATAAGGACAAGATTTGGAGTCCATGCTTGTATGATATTGTGTAAAAACTGCATTCAAGAAACTTATTTTGTTGTAACATATTTGTATTGTAAACCATTATGTAATGGTCGTGTGTAAACAGGATATTTTAGATTATCATTATTTGATAATCTACGTAAAGCTTTTTAAACCTTTATTGATGAAATAAAGTTTATGGTTTGTTTAAAAATGAATGCAGTCTTTGAAAAACGTCTCATATAGAGGTCAAAACCTCGCAACGAAATCAATTAATATGGAACGTTTTTAATCAATAAGAACGGGACATTTCAGTTGGTATCAGAGCGTTGGTCTTAGAGAACCAGAAAATTTACATTAGTGTGTCTTATCGAGTTTGTTAGGATGCATTAGTGAGTCTGGACTTCGACCGTGTTTTCTTTAAAAATGATTGCTTAACATTTTTGTTGGAAACTATATATTTTTAACATATGAATATTATGTGATATATTAATCTCTTAACGTGTTTGATATTATGTGATAGATGTCTACCTCTAGAACAAGTCCCATTGACTCACCTAATAATAATGAAGAGTCAAATGTAAATTGGAATGATTTGTGGACTGATTCACAAGTTCCCGAAGAGGAACCGGAAGAAGAGTCGGAACCGGAAGAAGAATCGGAACCGGAAGAAGAATCGGAACCGGATGAAGAAATAGAACAGGTGGGGAAAATAATAAAACGGTTAAGTAAAAGAAAATCCTCAACCAACCGACCAAAGTTAATTATGGTCAATGGTGTTTCCGCCAAGGAAGCAAAATATTGGGAGGATTACCAATTCTCCGATGAATCGGATTCCGACGAGAATTCCGATGATGTTATAGAAATTACCCCAACTGAATTTAAAAAGGCAAAAGAAAATAATAAGGGAAAGAGCATAAAAATAGAGAAATCTAATTCCAACCCCGATGAACTTTATATGTATCGTCAACCCCCGAAGACCTTAAGTTGTAACAATGACCCGGGAACCTCTAAACCACCAGGTTTTTCTAAACCAATGTGGACAACGACGGCTCGTATTAGGGGAACATCATATATCCCTAGAAACTTGGCAAAACGAACCAAAACCGAAGAAGAAGAAACGAGCGAGTCGGAATAAGATAGTTGTATTCGTGTGGTGTAATATATGAAATATAGTGTTCTTATGCTTTATGATATATGTAAAAATTGCTTGTATTAATAAGTATTTTTTTTATGAATCTAACTCTTGTCTATTTTACAGTTTAAAAACACAAAATGGATAGACAACCCAATATTTTAAGAGACCTACCCGGAGACATGATTGATGAAATCTTGTCTAGAGTCGGCCAGAATTCTTCGGCACAACTATTTAAGGCGAGATCAGTTTGTAAGACATTCGAAGAACGTTCCAAGAATGTCTTGGTTTATAAGAGACTTTCGTTTGAAAGATGGGGGATATCACATTGGGAAACCCATAAGTTACGATGTGTTTACTTTGACGCATATATTGCGGGGAACCCAAATGCTATTTTACGCAACGGGTTAAGAAATTATTTTGACTCAATATATCCGAATATTGGACTTCGCGATTTAGAAAAAGCGGCTAACATGCAACATAAAGAAGCATGTTATGCTTACGGATTAGTAATGTTCGCTTCTCACCAAAGTGAGAACAAGAACATCGGGCTACAACTATTAAACAAAACGTTTCCACAAGTGACGGAGTCGGTAATTGGGGTAAGAAATGAGGTTTTTAGATTATTACGGGACTGTTGGACATTACGTAACCCTCGTCCCTTTGATGACGTTACAACACGCTGTCTTATCAACGGCCATAACGGTTATGTTGCACAAGACCAAGGATGGGAAGTAGTCCTAGTAAAACCAGAATGCATGACTTGTTTCTGGACGTATGAATTACGTGTCTTTATTGCCTTTGCTGAACGACTTGTGTACTAGCTAGAATTGTCTTCACAACTATCTTGTATCAAAGTTATTGTGTGCTATATTTCATGCTTTATGTAAAATAAGCGGTATTGTAAGTTTGTAAAATATTGTATAAAAGTTTGAACGCGAAATATTATTATAATCAGTTTTTCATATAGAATTGTAGTAGTTGAATTGTATATTAGCTACTAAGTATGAACTTAACGGGTAGGTACTACCCGAATTTAAACTTATAAAACGCTAATATGAAGAAAAAGCTTTTATAAATGAGTTCATATTATGCTACGAAATACTATTAACTACTCTTAATATTCTGTATGATTAACTTGTTCCATTTAACTATTTTGAAGGAAATGGCACCGACTACTCGACACACCGTGAATATGAATGAAGAGGAATTCCGTACTTTTCTAGCTTCAAACATAGCCGCAGTACAGGCTGCGCTACATACCAACAATAATCTTGGATCTAGCAGTACAGGAAATCGTGTAGGATGCACCTACAAAGAATTCACTGCCTGCAAACCTTTGGAATTTGATGGAACCGAAGGACCGATCGGATTGAAACGGTGGACCGAGAAGGTTGAATCGGTGTTTGCCATAAGTAAGTGTACTGAAGAGGACAAAGTGAAGTACGCTACGCATACCTTCACAGGTTCTGCGTTAACATGGTGGAATACCTATCTAGAGCAAGTGGGACAAGATGATGCGTACGCACTACCGTGGTCAGCATTCAAGCACTTGATGAACGAGAAGTACCGTCCCAGAACCGAGGTCAATAAGCTCAAGACAGAACTTAGAGGGTTACGAACCCAAGGATTTGATATTACCACGTACGAAAGACGATTCACAGAATTGTGCCTATTGTGTCCGGGAGCATTCGAAGATGAGGAAGAGAAGATCGACGCGTTTGTGAAAGGATTACCGGAAAGAATCCAAGAAGATATAAGTTCACACGAGCCCGCCGCCATACAACAGGCATGTAGAATGGCTCACAAACTAGTGAACCAGATTGAAGAAAGAATTAAAGAACAGACTGCTGAAGAGGCCAATGTGAAGCAAGTCAAAAGAAAGTGGGAGGAAAACGGTGATAAGAATCACCAATACAACAACAACAGCAATTACAACAATAATCGCAACAATTATCCCAACAATCGCAACATCAATCGTAACTACAACAAACGGCCCAACAACAACAACAACAACAACAACAGCAACTACAACAATCATCCCAACAACAATAATAACCGCAACAACAACAACAATCAGAAGCAACTATGCCAAAGGTGTGAAAAGAATCACTCGGGGTTCTGCACCAAATTTTGCAACAAGTGTAAAAGAAATGGTCATAGCGCGGCGAAGTGTGAGGTCTACGGACCAGGGGTTAATAGAACGAAAGGAACAAATGGTGTCGAAACGAGTAATGGCGGAGCAAGTAGTGTCGGAGCAAGTTATGCCAATGTAGTTTGTTATAAATGTGGAAAACCAGGCCACATTATTAGAAATTGCCCGAACCAGGAGAACACGAATGGACAAGGCCGTGGAAGAGTTTTCAATATTAATGCGGTAGAGGCACAGGAAGACCCGGAGCTTGTTACGGGTACGTTTCTTATTGACAATAAATCTGCTTACGTTTTATTTGATTCGGGTGCGGATAGAAGCTATATGAGTAGAGATTTTTGTGCTAAATTAAGTTGTCCATTGACGCCTTTGGATAGTAAATTTTTACTCGAATTAGCAAATGGTAAATTAATTTCAGCAGATAATATATGTCAGAATCGAGAAATTAAACTGGTTAGCGAAACATTTAAGATTGATTTGATACCAGTAGAGTTAGGGAGTTTTGATGTGATAATCGGTATGGACTGGTTGAAAGAAGTGAAAGCGGAGATCGTTTGTTACAAAAATGCAATTCGCATTATACGAGAAAAAGGAAAACCCTTAATGGTGTACGGAGAAAAGGGCAACACGAAGCTACATCTTATTAGTAAGTTGAAGGCACAAAAACTAATAAGAAAAGGTTGCTATGCTGTTCTAGCACACGTCGAGAAAGTACAAACTGAAGAAAAGAGCATCAATGATGTTCCCATTGCAAAAGAATTTCCCGATGTATTTCCGAAAGAATTACCGGGATTACCCCCACATCGATCCGTTGAATTTCAAATAGATCTTGTACCAGGAGCTGCACCAATAGCTCGTGCTCCTTACAGACTCGCACCCAGCGAGATGAAAGAACTGCAAAGCCAATTACAAGAACTTTTAGAGCGTGGTTTCATTCGACCAAGCACATCACCGTGGGGAGCTCCTGTTTTGTTTGTCAAGAAGAAAGATGGTACATTCAGGTTGTGTATCGACTACCGAGAGTTGAACAAACTTACCATCAAGAACCGCTACCCACTACCGAGAATCGACGACTTATTTGATCAACTACAAGGCTCGTCTGTTTATTCAAAGATTGACTTACGTTCCGGGTATCATCAAATGCGGGTGAAAGAAGATGATATTCCAAAGACTGCTTTTAGAACACGTTACGGTCATTACGAGTTTATGGTCATGCCGTTTGGTTTAACTAATGCACCAGCTGTGTTCATGGACCTTATGAACCGAGTGTGTGGACCATACCTTGACAAGTTTGTCATTGTTTTCATTGATGACATACTTATTTACTCAAAGAATGACCAAGAACACGGTGAACATTTGAGAAAGGTGTTAGAAGTATTGAGGAAGGAAGAATTGTACGCTAAGTTTTCAAAGTGTGCATTTTGGTTGGAAGAAGTTCAATTCCTCGGTCACATAGTGAACAAAGAAGGTATTAAGGTGGATCCGGCAAAGATAGAAACTGTTGAAAAGTGGGAAACCCCGAAAACTCCGAAACACATACGCCAGTTTTTAGGACTAGCTGGTTACTACAGAAGGTTCATCCAAGACTTTTCCAGAATAGCAAAACCCTTGACTGCATTAACGCATAAAGGGAAGAAATTTGAATGGAATGATGAACAAGAGAAAGCGTTTCAGTTATTGAAGAAAAAGCTAACTACGGCACCTATATTGTCATTGCCTGAAGGGAATGATGATTTTGTGATTTATTGTGACGCATCAAAGCAAGGTCTCGGTTATGTATTAATGCAACGAACGAAGGTGATTGCTTATGCGTCTAGACAATTGAAGATTCACGAACAAAATTATACGACGCATGATTTGGAATTAGGCGCGGTTGTTTTTGCATTAAAGACTTGGAGGCACTACTTATATGGGGTCAAAAGTATTATATATACCGACCACAAAAGTCTTCAACACATATTTAATCAGAAACAACTGAATATGAGGCAGCGTAGGTGGATTGAATTATTGAATGATTACGATTTTGAGATTCGTTACCACCCGGGGAAGGCAAATGTGGTAGCCGATGCCTTGAGCAGGAAGGATAGAGAACCCATTCGAGTAAAATCTACGAATATAATGATTCATAATAACATTACTACTCAAATAAAGGAGGCGCAACAAGGAGTTTTAAAAGAGGGAAATTTAAAGGATGAAATACCCAAAGGATCGGAGAAGCATCTTAATATTCGGGAAGACGGAACCCGGTATAGGGCTGAAAGGATTTGGATACCAAAATTTGGAGATATGAGAGAAATGGTACTTAGAGAAGCTCATAAAACCAGATACTCAATACATCCTGGAACGGGGAAGATGTACAAGGATCTCAAGAAACATTTTTGGTGGCCGGGTATGAAAGCCGATGTTGCTAAATACGTAGGAGAATGTTTGATGTGTTCTAAGGTCAAAGCTGAGCATCAGAAACCATCAGTTCTACTTCAACAACCCGAAATCCCGGAATGGAAATGGGAAAACATTACCATGGATTTCATCACTAAATTGCCAAGGACTGCAAGTGGTTTTGATACTATTTGGGTAATAGTTGATCGTCTCACCAAATCAGCACACTTCCTACCAATAAGAGAAGATGACAAGATGGAGAAGTTAGCACGACTGTATTTGAAGGAAGTCGTCTCCAGACATGGAATACCAATCTCTATTATCTCTGATAGGGATGGCAGATTTATTTCAAGATTCTGGCAGACATTACAGCAAGCATTAGGAACTCGTCTAGACATGAGTACTGCCTATCATCCACAAACTGATGGGCAGAGCAAAAGGACGATACAAACGCTTGAAGACATGCTACGAGCATGTGTTATTGATTTCGGAAACAGTTGGGATCGACATCTACCGTTAGCAGAATTTTCCTACAACAACAGCTACCATTCAAGCATTGAGATGGCGCCGTTTGAAGCACTTTATGGTAGAAAGTGCAGGTCTCCGATTTGTTGGAGTGAGGTGGGGGATAGACAGATTACGGGTCCGGAGATTATACAAGAAACTACCGAGAAGATCATCCAAATTCAACAACGGTTGAAAACCGCCCAAAGTCGACAAAAGAGCTACGCTGACATTAAAAGAAAAGATATAGAATTTGAAATTGGAGAGATGGTCATGCTTAAAGTTTCACCTTGGAAAGGCGTTGTTCGATTTGGTAAATGAGGGAAATTAAATCCAAGGTATATTGGACCATTCAAGATTATTGATCGTGTCGGACCAGTAGATTACCGACTTGAGTTACCTCAACAACTCACGGCTGTACATAACACTTTCCACGTCTCGAATTTGAAGAAATGTTTTGCTAAAGAAGATCTCACTATTCCGTTAGATGAAATCCAAATCAACGAAAAACTCCAATTCATCGAAGAACCCGTCGAAATAATGGATCGTGAGGTTAAAAGACTTAAGCAAAACAAGATACCAATTGTTAAGGTTCGATGGAATGCTCGTAGAGGACCCGAGTTCACCTGGGAGCGTGAAGATCAGATGAAGAAGAAATACCCGCATCTATTTCCAGAAGATTCGTCAACACCTTCAACAGCTTAAAATTTCGGGACGAAATTTATTTAACGGGTAGGTACTGTAGTGACCCGAACTTTTCCATGTTTATATATATTAATTGAGATTGATGTTTACATGATTAAATGTTTCCAACATGTTAAGCAATCAAACTTGTTAAGACTTGATTAATTGAAATAGGTTTCATATAGACAATTGACCACCCAAGTTGACCGGTGATTCACGAACGTTAAAACTTGTAAAAAAACTATATGATGACATATATATGGTTATATATATAGTTAACATGATATTATGATAAGTAAACATATCATTAATTATATTAACAATGAACTACATATGTAAAAACAAGACTACTAACTTAATGATTTTGAAACGAGACATATATGTAACGCTTATCGTTGTAACGACATTTAATGTATATATATCATATTAAGAGATATTCGTACATCATAATATCATGATAATATAATAATTTAAAATCTCTTTTGATATTATAAACATTGGGTTAACAACATTTAACAAGATCGTTAACCTAAAGGTTTCAAAACAACACTTACATGTAACGACTAACGATGACTTAACGACTCAGTTAAAATGTATATACATGTAGTGTTTTAATATGTATTTATACACTTTTGAAAGACTTCAATACACTTATCAAAATACTTCTACTCAACAAAAATGCTTACAATTACATTCTCGTTCAGTTTCATCAACAATTCTACTCGTATGCACCCGTATTCGTACTCGTACAATACACAGCTTTTAGATGTATGTACTATTGGTATATACACTCCAATTATTAGCTCTTAGCAGCCCATGTGAGTCACCTAACACATGTGGGAACCATCATTTGGCAACTAGCATGAAATATCTCATAAGATTACAAAAATATGAGTAATCATTCATGACTTATTTACATGAAAACAAAATTACATATCCTTTATATCTAATCCATACACCAACGACCAAAAACACCTACAAACACTTTCATTCTTCAATTTTATTCATCTAATTGAACTCTCTCAAGTTCTATCTTCAAGTTCTAAGTGTTCTTCATAAATTCCAAAAGTTCTAGTTTCATAAAATCAAGAATACTTTCAAGTTTGCTAGCTCACTTCCAATCTTGTAAGGTGATCATCCAACCTCAAGAAATCTTTGTTTCTTACAGTAGGTTATCATTCTAATACAAGGTAATAATCATATTCAAACTTTGGTTCAATTTCTATAACTATAACAATCTTATTTCAAGTGATGATCTTACTTGAACTTGTTTTCGTGTCATGATTTTGCTTCAAGAACTTTGAGCCATCCAAGGATCCATTGAAGCTAGATCCATTTTTCTCTTTTCCAGTAGGTTCATCCAAGGAACTTAAGGTAGTAATGATGTTCATAACATCATTCGATTCATACATATAAAGCTATCTTATTCGAAGGTTTAAACTTGTAATCACTAGAACATAGTTTAGTTAATTCTAAACTTGTTCGCAAACAAAAGTTAATCCTTCTAACTTGACTTTTAAAATCAACTAAACACATGTTCTATATCTATATGATATGCTAACTTAATGATTTAAAACCTGGAAACACGAAAAACACCGTAAAACCGGATTTACGCCGTCGTAGTAACACCGCGGGCTGTTTTGGGTTAGTTAATTAAAAACTATGATAAACTTTGATTTAAAAGTTGTTATTCTGAGAAAATGATTTTTATTATGAACATGAAACTATATCCAAAAATTATGGTTAAACTCAAAGTGGAAGTATGTTTTCTAAAATGGTCATCTAGACGTCGTTCTTTCGACTGAAATGACTACCTTTACAAAAATGACTTGTAACTTATTTTTCCGACTAGAAACCTATACTTTTTTTGTTTAGATTCATAAAATAGAGTTCAATATGAAACCATAGCAATTTGATTCACTCAAAACGGATTTAAAATGAAGAAGTTATGGGTAAAACAAGATTGGATAATTTTTCTCATTTTAGCTACGTGAAAATTGGTAACAAATCTATTCCAACCATAACTTAATCAACTTGTATTATATATTATGTAATCTTGAGATACCATAGACACGTATACAATGTTTCGACCTATCATGTCGACACATCTATATATATTTCGGAACAACCATAGACACTCTATATGTGAATGTTGGAGTTAGCTATACAGGGTTGAGGTTGATTCCAAAATATATATAGTTTGAGTTGTGATCAATACTGAGATACGTATACACTGGGTCGTGGATTGATTCAAGATAATATTTATCGATTTATTTCTGTACATCTAACTGTGGACAACTAGTTGTAGGTTACTAACGAGGACAGCTGACTTAATAAACTTAAAACATCAAAATATATTAAAAGTGTTGTAAATATATTTTGAACATACTTTGATATATATGTATATATTGTTATAGGTTCGTGAATCAACCAGTGGCCAAGTCTTACTTCCCGACGAAGTAAAAATCTGTGAAAGTGAGTTATAGTCCCACTTTTAAAATCTAATATTTTTGGGATGAGAATACATGCAGGTTTTATAAATGATTTACAAAATAGACACAAGTACGTGAAACTACATTCTATGGTTGAATTATCGAAATCGAATATGCCCCTTTTTATTAAGTCTGGTAATCTAAGAATTAGGGAACAGACACCCTAATTGACGCGAATCCTAAAGATAGATCTATTGGGCCTAACAAACCCCATCCAAAGTACCGGATGCTTTAGTACTTCGAAATTTATATCATATCCGAAGGGTGTCCCGGAATGATGGGGATATTCTTATATATGCATCTTGTTATTGTCGGTTACCAGGTGTTCACCATATGAATGATTTTTATCTCTATGTATGGGATGTGTATTGAAATATGAAATCTTGTGGTCTATTGTTACGATTTGATATATATAGGTTAAACCTATAACTCACCAACATTTTTGTTGACGTTTTAAGCATGTTTATTCTCAGGTGATTATTAAGAGCTTCCGCTGTCGCATACTTAAATAAGGACAAGATTTGGAGTCCATGCTTGTATGATATTGTGTAAAAACTGCATTCAAGAAACTTATTTTGTTGTAACATATTTGTATTGTAAACCATTATGTAATGGTCGTGTGTAAACAGGATATTTTAGATTATCATTATTTGATAATCTACGTAAAGCTTTTTAAACCTTTATTGATGAAATAAAGTTTATGGTTTGTTTAAAAATGAATGCAGTCTTTGAAAAACGTCTCATATAGAGGTCAAAACCTCGCAACGAAATCAATTAATATGGAACGTTTTTAATCAATAAGAACGGGACATTTCATCAGAGACCTGCACTTTCTACCATAAAGTGCTTCAAACGGTGCCATCTCAATGCTTGAATGGTAGCTGTTGTTGTAGGAAAATTCTGCTAACGGTAGATGTCGATCCCAACTGTTTCCGAAATCAATAACACATGCTCGTATCATGTCTTCAAGCATTTGTATCGTCCTTTCGCTCTGCCCATCAGTTTGTGGATGATAGGCAGTACTCATGTCTAGACGAGTTCCTAATGCTTGCTGTAATGTCTGCCAGAATCTTGAAATAAATCTGCCATCCCTATCAGAGATAATAGAGATTGGTATTCCATGTCTGGAGACGACTTCCTTCAAATACAGTCGTGCTAACTTCTCCATCTTGTCATCTTCTCTTATTGGCAGGAAGTGTGCTGATTTAGTGAGACGATCAACTATTACCCAAATAGTATCAAAACCACTTGCAGTCCTTGGCAATTTAGTGATGAAATCCATGGTAATATTTTCCCATTTCCATTCTGGGATTTCGGGTTGTTGAAGTAGACCTAATGGTTTCCGATGCTCAGCTTTGACCTTAGAACACGTCAAACATTCTCCTACGTATTTAGCAACATCGGCTTTCATACCCGGCCACCAAAAATGTTTCTTGAGATCCTTGTACATCTTCCCCGTTCCTGGATGTATTGAGTATCTGGTTTTATGAGCTTCTCTAAGTACCATTTCTCTCATATCTCCAAATTTTGGTACCCATATCCTTTCAGCCCTATACCGGGTTCCGTCTTCCCGAATATTAAGATGCTGCTCTGATCCTTTGGGTATTTCATCCTTTAAATTTCCCTCTTTTAAAACTCCTTGTTGCGCCTCCTTTATTTGAGTAGTAAGGTTATTATGAATCATTATATTCATAGATTTTACTCGAATGGGTTCTCTGTCCTTCCTGCTTAAGGCATCGGCTACCACATTTGCCTTCCCCGGGTGGTAACGAATCTCAAAGTCGTAATCATTCAACAATTCAATCCACCTACGCTGCCTCATATTCAGTTGTTTCTGATTAAATATGTGTTGAAGACTTTTGTGGTCGGTATATATAATACTTTTGACCCCATATAAGTAGTGCCTCCAAGTCTTTAATGCAAAAACAACCGCGCCTAATTCCAAATCATGCGTCGTATAATTTTGTTCGTGAATCTTCAATTGTCTAGACGCATAAGCAATCACCTTCGTTAGTTGCATTAATACACAACCGAGACCTTGCTTTGATGCGTCACAATAAATCACAAAATCATCATTCCCTTCAGGCAATGACAATATAGGTGCCGTAGTTAGCTTTTTCTTCAATAACTGAAACGCTTTCTCTTGTTCATCCTTCCATTCAAATTTCTTCCCTTTATGCGTTAATGCAGTCAAGGGTTTTGCTATTCTGGAAAAGTCTTGGATGAACCTTTTATAGTAACCAGCTAGTCCTAAAAACTGGCATATGTGTTTCGGAGTTTTTGGGGTTTCCCACTTTTCAACAGTTTCTATCTTTGCCGGATCCACCTTAATACCTTCTTTGTTCACTATGTGACCGAGGAATTGAACTTCTTTCAACTAAAATGCACACTTTGAAAACTTAGCATACAATTCTTCCTTCCTCAATACTTCTAACACCTTTCTCAAATGTTCACCGTGTTCTTGGTCATTCTTTGAGTAAATAAGTATGTCATCAATGAAAACAATGACAAACTTGTCACGGTATGGTCCACACACTCGGTTCATAAGGTCCATGAACACAGCTGGTGCATTAGTTAAACCAAACGGCATGACCATAAACTCGTAATGACCGTAACGTGTTATGAAAGCAGTCTTTGGAATATCATCTTCTTTCACCTGCATTTGATGATACCCGGAACGTAAGTCAATCTTTGAATAAACAGACGAGCCTTGTAGTTGATCAAATAAGTCATCGATTCTCGGTAGTGGGTAGCGGTTCTTGATGGTAAGTTTGTTCAACTCTCGGTAGTCGATACACAACCTGAATGTACCATCTTTCTTCTTGACAAACAAAACAGGAGCTCCCCACGGTGATGTGCTTGGTCGAATGAAACCACGCTCTAAAAGTTCTTGTAATTGGCTTTGCAGTTCTTTCATCTCGCTGGGTGCGAGTCTGTAAGGAGCACGAGCTATTGGTGCAGCTCCTGGTACAAGATCTATTTGAAATTCAACGGATCGATGTGGGGGTAATCCCGGTAATTCTTTCAGAAATACATCGGGAAATTCTTTTGCGACGGGAACATCATTGATGCTCTTTTCTCCAGTTTGTACTTTCTCGACGTGTGCTAGAACAGCAATAGCAACCTTTTCTTATTAGTTTTTGTGCCTTCAAATTACTAATAAGATGTAGCTTCGTGTTGCCCTTTTCTCCGTACACCATTAAGGGTTTTCCTTTTTCTCGTATAATGCGAATTGCATTTTTGTAACAAACGATCTCTGCTTTCACTTCTTTCAACCAGTCCATACCGATTATCACATCAAAACTCCCTAACTCTACTGGTATCAAGTCAATCTTAAGTGTTTCGCTAACCAGTTTAATTTCTCGATTCCGACATATATTATCTGCTGAAATTAATTTACCATTTACTAATTCGAGTAAAAATTTACTATCTAAAGGCGTCAATGGACAACTTAATTTAGCACAAAAATCTCTACTCATATAGCTTCTATCCGCACCCGAATCAAATAAAACGTAAGCAGATTTATAGTCAATAAGAAACGTACCCATAACAAGCTCCGGGTCTTCTTGTGCCTCTGCCGCATTAATATTGAAAACTCTTCCGCGGCCTTGTCCATTCGTGTTCTCCTGGTTCGGGCAATTTCTAATAATGTGGCCCGTTTTTCCACATTTATAACAAACTACATTGGCATAACTTGCTCCGACACTACTTGCTCCGCCATTACTCGTTCCGACACCATTTGTTCCTTTCGTTCTATTAACCCCTGGTCCGTAGACCTCACACTTCGCCGCGCTATGACCATTTCTTTTACACTTGTTGCAAAATTTGGTGCAGAACCCCGAGTGATACTTTTCACACCTTTGGCATAGCTGCTTCTGATTGTTGTTGTTGTTACGGTTATTATTGTTGTTGGGATGATTGTTGTAGTTGCTGCTGCTGCTGTTGTTGTTGTTGTTGTTGTTGTTGTTGTTGTTGTTGGGCCGTTTGTTGTAGTTGCGATTGATGTTGCGATTGTTGGGATAATTGTTGCGATTATTGTTGTAATTGCTGTTGTTGTTGTATTGGTGATTCTTATCACTGTTTTCCTCCCACTTTCTTTTGACTTGCTTCACATTGGCCTCTTCAGCAGTCCGTTCTTTAATTCTTTCTTCAATCTGGTTCACTAGTTTGTGAGCCATTCTACATGCCTGTTGTATGGAGGCGGGCTCGTGTGAACTTATATCTTCTTGGATTCTTTCCGGTAATCCTTTCACAAACGCGTCGATCTTCTCTTCCTCATCTTCGAATGCTCCTGGACACAATAGGCACAATTTTGTGAATCGTCTTTCGTACGTGGTAATATCAAATCCTTGGGTTTGTAACCCTCTAAGTTCTGTCTTGAGCTTATTGACCTCGGTTCTGGGACGGTACTTCTCGTTCATCAAGTGCTTGAATGCTGACCACGGTAGTGCGTACGCATTGTCTTGTCCCACTTGCTCTAGATAGGTATTCCACCATGTTAACGCAGAACCTGTGAAGGTATGCGTAGCGTACTTCACTTTGTCCTCTTCAGTACACTTACTTATGGCAAACACCGATTCGACCTTCTCGGTCCACCGTTTCAATCCGATCAGTCCTTCGGTTCCATCAAATTCCAAAGGTTTGCAGGCAGTGAATTCTTTGTAGGTGCATCCTACACGATTTCCTGTACTGCTAGATCCAAGGTTATTGTTGGTATGTAGCGCAGCCTGTACTGCGGCTATGTTTGAAGCAAGAAAGGCACGAAATTCCTCTTCGCTCATATTCAAGGTGTGTCGAGTAGTTGGTGCCATTTCCTTCAAAATAGTCAAATGAAACAAGTTAATCATACAGAATATTAAGAGTAGTCAATAGTATCTCGTAACATAATATGAACTCATTTATAAAAGCTTTTTCTTCATATTAGCGTTTTATAATTTTAAATTCGGGTAGTACCTACCCGTTAAGTTCATACTTAGTAGCTAATATACAATTCAACTACTACAATTCTATATGAAAAACTGATTATAATAATATTTCGCATTCAAACTTTTACACAATATTTTACAAACTTACAATACCGCTTATTTTACATATAGCATGAAATATAGCACACAATAAATTTGATACAAGATGGTTGTGAAGATAATTCTAGCTAGTACACAAGTCGTTCAGCAAAGGCAATAAAGACACGTAATTCATACGTCCAGAAACAAGTCATGCATTCTGGTTTTACTAGGATTACTTCCCATCCTTGGTCTTGTGGAACATAACCGTTATGGCCGTTGATAAGATAGCGTGTTGTAACGTCGTCAAAGGGATGAGGGTTACGTAATGTCCAACAGTCCCGTAACAATCTAAAAAGCTCATTTCTTACCCCAATTACCGACTCCGTCACTTGTGGGAACGTTTTGTTTAATAGTTGTAGCCCGATGTTCTTGTTCTCACTTTGGTGAGAAGCGAACATTACTAATCCGTAAGCATAACATGCTTCTTTATGTTGCATGTTAGCCGCTTTTTCTAAATCACGAAGTCCAATATTCGGATATATTGAGTCAAAATAATTTCTTAACCCATTGCGTAAAATAGCATTTGGGTTCCCCGCAATATATGCGTCAAAGTAAACACATCGTAACTTATGGATTTCCCAATGTGATATCCCCCATCTTTCGAACGAAAGCCTTTTATAAACCAAGGCATTCTTGGAACGTTCTTCGAATGTCTTACAAACTGATCTCGCCTTAAATAGTTGTGCCGAAGAATTCTGACCGACTCTAGACAAGATTTCATCAATCATGTCTCCGGGTAGGTCTCTTAAAATATTGGGTTGTCTATCCATTTTGTGTTTTTATACTGTAAAATAGACAAGAGTTAGATTCATAAAAAAATACTTATTAATACAAGCAATTTTTACATATATCATAAAGCATAAGCACACTATATTACATATATTACACCACACGAATACAACTATCTTATTCCGACTCGCTTGTTTCTTCTTCTTCGGTTTTGGATCGTTTTGCCAAGTTTCTAGGGATATATGATGTTCCCCTAATACGAGCCATCGTTTTCCACATTGGTTTAGAAAAACCTGGTGGTTTAGAGGTTCCCGGGTCATTGTTACAACTTAAGGACTTCGGGGGTTGACGATACATATAAAGTTCATCGGGGTTGGAATTAGATTTCTCTATTTTTATGCCCTTTCCCTTATTATTTTCTTTTGCCTTTTTAAATTCAGTTGGGGTAATTTCTATAACATCATCGGAATTCTCGTCGGAATCCGATTCATCGGAGAATTGGTAATCCTCCCAATATTTTGCTTCCTTGGCGGAAACACCATTGTCCATAATTAACCTTGGTCGGTTGGTTGAGGATTTTCTTTTACTTAACCGTTTTATTATTTCCCCCACCGGTTCTATTTTTTCATCCGGTTCCGATTCTTCTTCCGGTTCCGATTCTTCTTCCGGTTCCGACTCTTCTTCCGGTTCCTCTTCGGGAACTTGTGAATCAGTCCACGAATCATTCCAATTTACATTTGACTCTTCATTATTATTAGGTGAGTCAATGGGATTTGTTCTAGAGGTAGACATCTATCACATAATATCAAACGCGTTAAGAGATTAATATATCACATAATATTCACATGTTAAAAATATATAGTTTCCAACAAAATTTGTTAAGTAATCATTTTTCAAGTAAACACGATCGAAGTCCAGACTCACTAATGCATCCTAACAAACTCGATAAGACACACTAATGCAAAATTCTGGTTCTCTAAGACCAACGCTCTGATACCAACTGAAATGTCCCGTTATTATTGATTAAAAACGTTCCATATTAATTGATTTCGTTGCGAGGTTTTGACCTCTATATGAGACGTTTTTCAAAGACTGCATTCATTTTAAAACAAACCATAACCTTTATTTCATCAATAAAGGTTTAAAAAGCTTTACATAGATTATCAAATAATGATAATCTAAAATATCCTGTTTACACACGACCATTACATAATGGTTTACAATACAAATATGTTACAACAAAATAAGTTTCTTGAATGCAGTTTTTACAGAATATCATACAAGCATGGACTCCAAATCTCGTCCTTATTTAAGTATGCGACAGTGGAAGCTCTTAATAATCACCTGAGAATAAACATGCTTAAAACGTCAACAAAAATGTTGGTGAGTTATAGGTTTAACCTATATATATCAAATCATAATAATAGACCACAAGATTTCATATTTCAATACACATCCCATACATAGAGATAAAAATCATTCATATGGTGAACACCTGGTAACCGACATTAACAAGATGCATATATAAGAATATCCCCATCATTCCGGGACACCCTTCGGATATGATATAAATTTCGAAGTACTAAAGCATCCGGTACTTTGGATGGGGTTTGTTAGGCCCAATAGATCTATCTTTAGGATTCGCGTCAATTAGGGTGTCTGTTCCCTAATTCTTAGATTACCAGACTTAATAAAAAGGGGCATATTCGATTTCGATAATTCAACCATAGAATGTAGTTTCACGTACTTGTGTCTATTTTGTAAATCATTTATAAAACCTGCATGTATTCTCATCCCAAAAATATTAGATTTTAAAAGTGGGACTATAACTCACTTTCACAGATTTTTACTTCGTCGGGAAGTAAGACTTGGCCACTGTTGATTCACGAACCTATAACAATATATACATATATATCAAAGTATGTTCAAAATATATTTACAACACTTTTAATATATTTTGATGTTTTAAGTTTATTAAGTCAGCTGTCCTCGTTAGTAACCTACAACTAGTTGTCCACAGTTAGATGTACATAAATAAATCGATAAATATTATTTTGAATCAATCCACGACCCAATACGTATCTCAGTATTGATCACAACTCAAACTATATATATTTTGGAATCAACCTCAACCCTGTATAGCTAACTCCAACATTCACATATAGAGTGTCTATGGTTGTTCCGAAATATATATAGATGTGTCGACATGATAAGTCGAAACATTGTATACGTGTCTATGGTATCTCAAAATTACATAATATACAATACAAGTTGATTAAGTTATGGTTGGAATAGATTTGTTACCAATTTTCACGTAGCTAAAATGAGAAAAATTATCCAATCTTGTTTTACCCATAACTTCTTCATTTTAAATCCATTTTGAGTGAATCAAACTGCTATGATTTCATATTGAACTCTATTTTATGAATCTAAACAGAAAAAGTATAGGTTTATAGTCAGAAAAATAAGTTACAAGTCGTTTTTGTAAAGGTAGTCATTTCAGTCGAAAGAACGACGTCTAGATGACCATTTTAGAAAACATACTTCCACTTTGAGTTTAACCATAATTTTTGGATATAGTTTCATGTTCATAATAAAAATCATTTTCTCAGAATAACAACTTTTAAATCAAAGTTTATCATAGTTTTTAATTAACTAATCCAAAACAGCCCGCGGTGTTACTACGACGGCGTAAATCCGGTTTTACGGTGTTTTTCGTGTTTCCAGGTTTTAAATCATTAAGTTAGCATATCATATAGATATAGAACATGTGTTTAGTTGATTTTAAAAGTCAAGTTAGAAGGATTAACTTTTATTTGCTAACAAGTTTAGAATTAACTAAACTATGTTCTAGTGATTACAAGTTTAAACCTTCGAATAAGATAGTTTTATATGTATAAATCGAATGATGTTATGAACATCATTACTACCTTAAGTTCCTTGGATAAACCTACTGGAAAAGATAAAAATGGATCTAGCTTCAACGGATCCTTGGATGGCTCGAAGTTCTTGAAGCAGAATCATGACACGAAAACAAGTTCAAGTAAGATCATCACTTGAAATAAGATTGTTATAGTTATAGAAATTGAACCAAAGTTTGAATATGATTATTACCTTGTATTAGAATGATAACCTACTGTAAGAAACAAGGATTTCTTGAGGTTGGATGATCACCTTACAAGATTGAAAGTGAGCTAGCAAACTTGAAAGTATTCTTGATTTTATGTAACTAGAACTTGTAGAATTTATGAAGAACACTTAGAACTTGAAGTTAGAACTTGAGAGAGATCAATTAGATGAAGAAAATTGAAGAATGAAAGTGTTTGTAGGTGTTTTTGGTTGTTGGTGTATGGATTAGATATAAAGGATATGTAATTTTGTTTTCATGTAAATAAGTCATGAATGATTACTCATATTTTTGTAATTTTATGAGATATTTCATGCTAGTTACCAAATGATGGTTCCCACATGTGTTAGGTGACTCACATGGGCTGCTAAGAGCTGATCATTGGAGTGTATATACCAATAGTACATACATCTAAAAGTTGTGTATTGTACGAGTACGAATACGGGTGCATACGAGTAGAATTGTTGATGAAACTGAACGAGGATGTAATTGTAAGCATTTTTGTTAAGTAGAAGTATTTTGATAAGTGTATTGAAGTCTTTCAAAAGTGTATAAATACATATTAAAACACTACATGTATATACATTTTAACTGACTCGTTAAGTCATCGTTAGTCGTTACATGTAAGTGTTGTTTTGAAACATTTAGGTTAACGATCTTGTTAAATGTTGTTAACCCAATGTTTATAATATCAAATGAGATTTTAAATTATTATATTATCATGATATTATCATGTATGAATATCTCTTAATATGATATATATACATTAAATGTCTTTACAACGATAATCGTTACATATATGTCTCGTTTAAAAATCATTAAGTTAGTAGTCTTGTTTTTACATATGTAGTTCATTGTTAATATACTTAATGATATGTTTACTTATCATAGTATCATGTTAACTATATATATATCCATATATATGTCATCATATAGTTTTTACAAGTTTTAACGTTCGTGAATCACCGGTCAACTTGGGTGGTCAATTGTCTATATGAAACATATTTCAATTAATCAAGTCTTAACAAGTTTGATTGCTTAACATGTTGGAAACATTTAATCATGTAAATATAAATCTCAATTAATATATATAAACATGGAAAAGTTCGGATCACTACAGTAAATACCCGTGTGTGATGGGGTATTGTGTTTTAACACAAACATAAGCGGGTGACCAGCTCCTTTCTTGAAGTTTCCTGATTTTTTCCTTTCTCTCACTCACAATCTCACCTAACCTCATCTTCATCATCTCAAACAACCCTAAATCATTTGATCTCGAATTAAAGCTTGATTTTAGTGTCAAAACGTTCCTTATGTCATTGTGATTCTAACAAGGTAAAGTTTGTAAGATTTCATGATCAAATCTGTGATTAAATGGGTTTTTGAGTTAGTTTTTGTTAAAATGGAGTTTTGTGTTAAATTGGTAGAAATTGATGATGTTTGTGTTTAAATGTTGTGGGTTTATGTTCCAAAAAATTTAGTGTACGAGTTGTGTTCAGTTTTGAGGTCAAAAACGTGTCCAAAGTCGAGATTTGGTGATTTTGGGTTGAAACCCGTCACTTTGCTGCTGTTGCAGCTGATGAACTACCTTCGGTCGATGGTCGTTGACCATCGACCGATGGTGAGGGTCGATCGGCCGGCGGACAAGACCATCGACCGATGGTTTGAGATTTTGACCAGCGGATGTAATTTTGACGATCGGCTGATTGGGGGAGACCATCGACCGATGGTGTGTTGACGATCGGCCGATGGTGTGTTGACAATCGGCCGATGGATGGGACCATCGACCGATGGTATTAGGCAGTAAAATTTTTACTAAGTGTTAAAGCATGAAAATTTTAGCGGACGCATTTTTTTTTACTAATTTGCTATAATTCGCTGTCAGTGTGTCTAATCTTGATGGGAACACTATTCTAACTTGGTTTTTGCTGTTCTCAGGAGATAAGGACAAGGAGGAAGCTCAGAAATAATAACTGAGCAATTGCTGGTAATTGGTGAGTGGGTCTATCTCCGGATAGAGTTTAAGTATCATATCATGCTACTGTGGTTGACTCTTTTACCATGCATAGTGTAGAAATTGCCATGTTAGAATAATATAGTATGCCTGATGTTGTATGTGAATTATGTGTACACTGTGTGATTGGCACCAGTCGGGCCTAAGGAGACTGGGGACTCGAGACCGTGCCTAGGAGAGGTTAGAGTCCGTATGAGGTCAACCGTGCCTAGGGGAGGTTGGGTCCATAGGCTACTGATTGTTGAGTATAGTGTGAACGATGCACCCCCTGCATCTGGATAACTATACTGTGAATTGAGTAGCAGGGACTATCGGTAGACTCAGGCCCGATCAGCTGAGAGTCGTGTGCTCGTACAAGCCGCCGATCCTCGTATTGTCTTATTGTATGCTAGTTGGTGGTTAGCATGTATTGTTGTTCGTATATAGCTTGTGTGTGTCTTAAGCTACATCTGTTAGATAGATTCCATTCACTTAGCGGTGCGCTAATCCCCCACATATTCTCTCCTTGCAGGTTTAGGTACTGTTAGTCGGGATGGGTGCTGTTGCAGAGGACATGTTTGACAACCCAACTCTGATGTGGACTTTTGTATAAATAATGTTTTGTAATAACATAACACCGTTGTGTAAACTTAAACGTAATTACACGGTTTAATGTAATGACGTGACTTATATTGTATTTGTTAATAAAGTCTTCCGATGTGTTTGAAAAAAAAAATGGCCGGTGTTACACTACTACGGTTAGTTAGTATGTGTGATGACTTCATGTTAGTTGATGTTTGTCTGCTGGAGCCCAGTGCGTCCCTATTGTGTGGTAACCTCGGTAGGAGAGATCAACCTTCGAGTTGGGTTCCTCATGTGGTAGCCTAGACAATCGTGGTGTATATATGTGTGAATGACACGTATGTCGCGTGTGGATATATATATATATATATATATATATATATATATATATATATATATATATATATATATATATATATATATATATATATATATATATATATATATATATATATATGTGGTTGGAGCAAGAGGGAAGTAACCAATCGGGGGGAAGCGGGGGGAAGCAAATTTTTTTTTTCGTTTTTTGAAAAAACTTTATTCACGAACATTATAGATGAGATGAAAATATGAACATTTAGTAGAGACACTTTGTGATAAATGTTTTTATTTTGGCGGGAAAACGCTCGAAGAAGTAATATATAACAATTATCGTGTTTTTCGAGCGTATATTGAGGTTTTAGCTATTGGGGTTTAGATATTAGGGTTTAGATATTAGGGTTTATAGGGTTTAGATATTAGGGTTTATAAATTTAGGGTTTAGGGTTTAGATTTAGGGTTTAGATTTAGGGTTTAGATTGAGTTTTTAACACGAACGGTTTAGAGTTTAGGGTTTAGGGTTTAGGGTTTAGGGTTTGGTGTTTTGGGTTTATGGAATAAACCCAAAACACCAAATTCTAAACCCTAAAACCTAAACCCTAAACCCTAAACTCTAAATCGGGCTAAATTTTACTTCACAAAACATGAAAAAAAAACGTTCATATTCTTCACGAACAATATTATCTTAAATGTTATTTTTGTCGATCGTTTTCTCGCCTAAATAATAACATTCATCATGGAGTGTCTCTTCTAAATGTTCATATTTTCGTGTGATCTTGATGCCGGAAAAAAATTCCAAAAAAACGAAAAAAAAATTTGCTTCCCCCCGATTGGTTACTTCCCCATTGATCCTGCCCCTACATATATATATATATATATATATATATATATATATATATATATATGTTTGTCCCTTGATAAACAATAGGAGTATTGTAGAGGGGGGTGAATACAATTTCTTTTTAATTAACTTAATAGTTAAACACAATTTAGTATTCAAGCAAGTAAATTAAGTAGAGTCACAGGTAATTTTCAACGGTTTATTTTTTATTTATTGAATCACAAAGAATTACAACTATCCTTGGCGGAATGATAGTTAGCTGATACAGATTTACCTAGATTATAGCTATGAGGATAAACTTAAAGCTATTACACGTTTTGGACTCTAAATAATAAAATCCACACCACTAGTTGTTACAATAGTGAATACATCAATTTATACTAGTCCCATTATCCGTGTAATTATTCTATTGTCCATAGGTACATAGGATGTCTGTACTTGTGGGGACAATTGCATCAAAGATCGTGCTCTCCTTTTTCCTCTTTGGTAGCTATTTGCAGGAACACTCCAATTCGGTTTGGCACCACTCTTTGTTTAAACAAATAGAATGTTGTGTTCCCTAGGCATTGACAAAGTATAACACATGTCTGCACATGCGTTAAACTTCTGCATTCCCATGTGGTCTTGTAAGGTCACTTGTCAGCCACCGATGCGTGTCCTTTTCTGTTCAACTTTGTCTTTGACTTCTGTTGAATAGTACACTTGATGTAGACCACTCAGGAAACCACTATGCTTGTAATGGAGCATAGCTGTCTCGTGTAGTAAACTGCATTCTAGCTATGCTGGGTCTTCATTGCTGAGTCACTTGATATTCTTGAATTGTTGGGTACACATCCTGTGCTGATTGAAGAATACTGTCTACCTTGTGCTGGTAGACTAAGCAGCAAACTAAACACTCGACACAGCAATATCTGCTGTTTATACATAAACAAACTTGTGCTGGCTGCACATAACATTTTAGTGCAAATAAATTCTGTTTTGTCATAATTAAATCCTTAATTATTTTGGGGACTCAACAATCTCCCCCTATTTGATGATGACAAAACCTATGACACATAGAGAAAACACTAAAGCCAGCACTAAGGGACCTAATGAAAAATAGACAGTAAATTTGTCCCTTTTTGGTTTGTTTTGGGATCTTTTACTGAGTTATCTATATCTTATAAATTGATACGATTTTGAAGATAAACTCATTTCATTTTCATTACAGCAGAGTATATACATGTTTACAAAATAATATAATGAAAGATGAAATAACAAAAGATATAATTAAATCACTAGAAGGCTATCTGTCTTTAACTTTATCTTTTTCTTGCTCATCTTCAGATAGCTCTTCTTCTTTCACTTTGAGGGCTACCCAGGCTTCAGGAAATAAGTAGGGCACTTCAGCAGGATCGAATACTAGAATATGAGGAGGTAGAATGATGGGACCTATCCTGTGTGGGCCATCACCAGTAGATTTCTTCCCTTTAGGCTTTTGAAAAAGAACTTCTTCTACATTCACTACTGGTGCATTCCCATACTTTACTGCTTTGTTGAACAGCTCTTGAAGTTCAGGCTTCAGTGTATCTTTAATACCACTTTTACCTTTGCCAATAAAGTACTGCAATATCTCCATCCATTCACTGAACCTTAAGGTTCTTAGTTCAGTGTAGTCTATCCTCTCCTGAACATTACCTTCCCTACTGACACTGAAGGCCCTTTTTGTGCCTTTATGCACTTTGATGATCTTACCAGAATTGGATCTTCTGTTCATCACATCACCATACTTGCTCCTATAACAATGATCAAATAGTTCTATTGTTCGTTCAGTTTCTATAGGAGCTACAGTAGGTACCTTCTCAGTAGCTTCTAGCTCATCAAATGCCTTGTCCCGTTCTTTAACGATGGCTCTAGCTAACTTGAGGGACTCAGCCTCTTGTTTTCTATCAACAGCCAACTTAGCTTCTTCTTCCTGAAGCCTCAGCCTCTCAGCATATTCGGCATCAGCATCCTCCCTTCTTTGCTTGTCAAGTTGAAGACTCAAAAGATAATCATTGGCAGTAATGTTGAGGGATTTTGCTGTTGCAATCAACTGTCTGCCTTCATCAGTAGACATGGCATCACAATATTTCCTTAAATCCATATCCAGCTGCAGAGCCTCATAAAAGAGAGCTTTCTCTTCATCAGTATGTAGCCTTTGACCACTGTTGTATAGATACACACCAACTTCAATGCCGAATTCCAAAGCATTGATGTAGAATTGCTGATCAAGTGGATGGTACAACGTTCTGATTTGGCGTATCCTTTCAGGTATAGCTGCTGCTCTTTGTTCAAGCAGTTCTGGAACAGTGATCTCTAGCCTGTAAGCCTCTCTTTCGTCTGGATTTATCTATCTTACGTCTGGCTCACCCTGTGCAGCTGAATTGCGACGACCCGAAAATTTTAGACCAAAATTTAAATTTAATTTTATATGATTTCGACATGATAAGCAAAGTCTATTTAAATGAATCTCAAAATTTTGAACTGTTGTTAAACATTCAATTAACCTTTGGCCAATCCCGACGATTCACGAACAATTGTGTGTAAGTAAAAATGTGTGTGTATATATATATATATATATATATATATATATATATAAATATAAACAAAAGTATATATAATAATTTGATATAATAAAATATAATTTAAACATTAGACTTAAATATGTAAATAAAATATGAAATAATTATGTTGTAATTTAATATGAATCTATATATAAATAGATATGATTCTATGTGTAATTAAATGTATATTGTAATATATATAGTGTATAAATATTCAATTATATAATTAGTAAACATTACATAAATAATAAATTGTAACATTAATATATTAGAAGTAATTACAAGTTAAAATATAGTTATTGATATTATTCTTACTTTCATTATGATTAAAAATAAATATTAATATTAATATCAATATTAATATCAGTATTGTTAATATTACTAAATAACATATAGATATAAAATTTGATACATTTAATTTATTATATTATTATTAATATTATAGTTATCATTATAGTTAATAGTAAAATTTTAATTAGTATTATGATTATTATTTTTATAGTTAGCATTATTATTATAAATAATACAAATAGTATTATTATCATGAATGAAATTATTATTATCAGTATTATAGTTAATATCATTATTTTTACTTATTAATATTATAAATACTATAAAAATAATTATTATTAGTATTATTATTATAGTTACTATTAATAATATTATTATTATTAATTACACTAAATTTTTTATTATAATGATTTATTATTATTATTACTCTTCTTATTATTATTATTATTATTATTATTATTATTATTATTATTATTATTATTATTATTATTATTATTATTATTATTATTAATAATAATATTATTAATTGTATTTAGATTATTACTAATATAATTATAATCATTAATTATTAATAATAATAAAATCATACGTACGAGTCCAATCTGTTTCAGATCACGAACACTGTAAGGAATTTTGTTTCCTGTCTACAAAAATCGAATCCAATCTCCTTTATCACCAAAATCTGTTAGCAATCCCTTTCGCCTTTTATTTTTTTTATTTTTTTTTGTACCTGAAGATTCTTCCTGTCTACGATCAATTCTATATAACAAGTGAGCAATTTCAACTGATAATAATTCATTCGACCTTACATTATCTAATATCAATCACAAAAACCTTTCACAACTTTTATTTAAATCGAAATTAATCAGAAAAACTGAAGAACAAACAGGTACTGCTCTGTTTTCACTTCATAATTCAATCAGAATGATTTCGTAATAAATTTTAAAATGTGTTAATGTAGTCTTGTTAAGAATCTTTTATTTAAACAATCTGGAAAGTTTCAATTGCCAAATTTCTATATCGAATTCAAATTTTGGAGTCAAAGTTGATTTTCAAAAAGTCAAACAAATTGTTCATCATAAAATTCGTAATCGTTTTGACGTTTTAAGTTTAATTGATGATCCAGATAGTTTCTAATAACAAATTAGAACCTTTTTCATGTTGAAGTCGTGGTCTAAAACGTTTTCATATTCAAAATCAAAGGAGGAGTTTATACGTGTTCATAGCTTTAATAATTGTGATATTCAATTGCACGAATTCGAACGAAATTTAAAAATGTATAAATACAGTTATGTTATAAATCATCTAATCAAACTATCTGGAAAATCTCAAACTTCAATTCATTGTATTGATTTCTAATTTAAGAGTCAAAGATAATTTTTTGAAAAGTCAAATATTCTGTTCTTCATTAAATTTGACTTTCTGTTAATGTTTTAGGCTAAATTAAGGATTGAGAAAGTTTATATGGATGGATTAAAACCTTGTTCATGTTATAATTATAGTCTGAGACGTTCAAAAATTTCGAAATTGAATTGGAATATTAACGAGTTCTTCAGCACCTGTTTCAACTTTTATTCTTTTATTTTTCTGTTTTGATTAATTTAATTAATTTCTAATTGTTTCTGTATCTATTAAAATCCTAAAATTAATAAAACTAAATTGTTATTACATAGAATTGATCCCTGATTGTTCTTGAATTATGAAAATGATGAGAAAAATAGAATAATAATAATAATAATGGATTAATTATATTTTCATTCTAATAAATTCAGGAAAAATGAAAATGGTTCGATCGTTAAGGTGTTGTTCGGTTTAGCTAGAGGTCTCGGGTTCGAGCCCGGTCGTGGGCATTTTTTTTGGAAAAACATTTAAAGGTAGTCTTTATTTGTTATATTTATTAGTATGATTATTATTATTATTATTATTGTTATTATAAATTATTATTGTTATTTTTATTAGTGTTATTATTATTATTGTTAATATTATTAGTATTATCATTATTAAGATCATCATTATTATAATTATCAATATTGTTATTATTAGTAATATAATTATTATTATTATTACAAATAAAAGTATTAGAATAAAAATCATCATTTATTATTATTATGATAATAACTAATATTATTAGTATTATTATGAAAATAATTAAATTATTGTTTTTCATTAATATTAGTATTAGTATCATTTCTATTAGTATTATTAACATATATAAAATTTGTAATATCATTATTATTGTTATAAGTACTATCTTAATATTATCATTATTATTATTATTAAGATTATCATTATCAGTGCTATTATTATTAAAACTTATTATCATTACTAACAATTTATTTAAAGTTATCATTAAAACAAAAAGTATTATGATTATTAGTAATATCAATATCATTATTATTAATAGTATTATGAAGATAAAAATAAAAGTTTTAAAAATATTATTATAAGTATATGTTAACTATGTTAACAAATTATTTTAGAAATATTCATATATAACAATTTAGGTATTTTTAATATAATACTAAACAGATATACATATATATTAAAATAACTATAAAAATATTAATCATTTTGGATGTATACACAAATTAAAAATATATGTTATTAAAATAAAAATGGTGTAACTAATAAATCTATATGTTTTGGCGCATAAATGAATCATATCAAATTATGTACTAGAGCGCAAAACGTAAGGTGATATAATAATATTTAATATTTAAACGATTTTAAATATATTAAACTTCGAAATATAATTAATTTTTTTTGAAAAACTAAATATTATATTAGTAAGTAACTATTTCTAAAATATATAAGTGTATATTTTTAAATAATAATATCATTATTTTACAAAGTGATAAAATATAATATTAACTTAGTCGTAAAACGTTTTTGATTTAAAATAATATTATTATAATATATATTGATAAATAACGAGACGTCGATTTATAGAAGCAAATGACCAAAACACTCAAATGAATAAGTTACACTTTGAGTGGGATAATTTTTCATTGATTTGAGTCTTGTTATTGATAAAGGCACATTACACAAAACATAAAGTACCAGTTTTCTAAGCGTACGAAAATGCGTTCGAAAAACCGGAACCGGTACGTAAGTCGAGCGTCAACGTACAATTCATCGGTGTAAAAATTACAAATCAACTATGCACGAGAATATAATATAATATTTAATTAATTTTAAAGATTAAATATATTATATATTAAATATTATATATATAATTAGTAATAAGAAGTGTCGGCAGACATGAATTGATACATATTGAGCTGGAAAGAAGCCTCATGCGATCGCATGAGTTCCCCTCACACTCCTCATGCAATCGCATGGAGGGGGTAGGTGGGCAAGATACTTCTTTAAATATCGATTTCGTTCGGTTTAATTCACATTCAATCTCTCTATCTATATTGTACTCCGTAATATATTTATTTTATTTATATTATTATTATTATTAAAATTAATAATATTATTAATCGTATTATTATTATTAGTAGTATTATTATTATTTATACATAAAATACTACGACGAGATTCTGCTCGCATGGTTTCAAAATGGGTTTTTGAGAAGGATAGAGCTAAGGAAATTATGGGTTATAGCTATGGAAGTTATGGGTATTGTTCAGGGGGTATGCTTGTGAGGTCAACCTAGTGTTTATCGTCTCCGTTGCGTCTACGTACTTTTCTGCAATATTGAATCACAATATTGATTCGTGAGCACTCATATCTTAACTTTTATATATTAATAGTGTATCCCTGACTAGTGCTCGAGTATAAATGATTATGCATGCTTGTATACTTATTATTGTCGTTAAATACTCTATGATAGATCATGAATTAAATACAGATGTTACTAGGATAAGGTATATGATATGCATGTCATTGGAAAGATGACGAAAAATTAATAACTTTCCATTTAGAAAGCATATGGTTTCGATGAACGGATTAAAAGATATCATCAATTGAATTATCTATAATTTTAATGTATTATTGTTAAAATGATTATCGTTATCGTTATCGTTATCGATATCGTCGTTATTATCGTTATTATTATTATTATTATTATTATTTAATAATCATCATCATCATCATCATTATTATTATTATTATTATTATTATTATTATTATTATTATTATTATTATTATCATGATTATTATTATTATTATTATTATTAAAATAATAATAATATTTTTTTTTATCAAAACTATCAATTTAGTATTTTTTTATCATTATTAAAAGTATCAATAATATTAAAAGCATCATTTTTATTAAGATTATCATTTTTAATAGAAATACCAGTGTTATTATAAAATATCATTATTATTATCATTTTAGTATTATTATTATTATTATTTAAAATTATCATTTTGAATAGAAATATTATTTTTATATAAAATATTATTATTACAGTTAATATTAAAAAGTATTGCTATTATTAAGATTATCATGATTAGAATTATCATTTTTATCATAATTAATATCATCATTAGTAAATATAAATATTGTTATTATTATTAGTAGAATAATAATAATTATTATTACAAAATAATACAACTTTTATTTACTATTGTTAATATCAATATTATTTTATCAAATAAATATGTGATACAAAGATATTTTACTACGTATAATATAATTACATTAATAATACCTATCATATTATTTTTATGATATTAAATGAACTTTATAAATGTTACTACGTATTACTTAAGATATATAAAAGTATATTTTTATTATATAAATTTTAAATATAAAATTTTATTTATTAAAAAATGAATTATATTATTACTCTAATAAAATTTGTTAAAAATATTTAAATATATAAAACGGCTATATTTAAACTATATAATAATCAAGTATAAATTTTGGTAGTCATTTTGGTCAAGAAGACTTTTGTTGACTTTTGCATATTAGTCTCGAGCATTAGGATTGTGGTACACTATGACTTGACCTAAATTGTTAGACATATATTGATCGACATATAAATATATATAATTAATATAGGTTCGTGAATCCGAGGCCAACCTTGTACTTGTTCAATGCCATCATATGCTTAATTACTACGAAATACAATATAGTGAGTTTCATTTACTCCCTTTTACTCTTTACATTTTTGGGACTGAGAATAATGCGCTGTTTTTATAACTGTTTTACTAAATGCTTTGAGATATATTTTTGAACTGAGAATACATGAACTGCTTTTATAAACGTTTGACGAAATAGACATAAATATTCAAAAACTACATTCTATGATAGAATTATTTGGATTCAGAGGTTCGATTTCTATAAAGATTGTATTATCGACCATCGGCGAGATGATTTTGTCATTGCACGCACGCATTAGCTCCCGAAAGGGTTTGATTTAGTAGTTAGTAACGGTGAGATGATTTTGTCATTGCACGCACGCATTAGCTCCCGTTTTAGCTACCATCTGCGAGATGATTTTGCATTGCAAGCACACATTAGCTCCCGATATATTGTATTGTATTGTATTCGATTTTGTAGTTAGTAACGAAGAGATGATTTTATCATTGCACGCACGCATTGAAATGTCCCGTTCTTATTGATTAAAAACGTTCCATATTAATTGATTTCGTTGCGAGGTTTTGACCTCTATATGAGACGTTTTTCAAAGACTGCATTCATTTTTAAAACAAACCATAACCTTTATTTCATAAATAAAGGTTTAAAAAGCTTTACGTAGATTATCAAATAATGATAATCTAAAATATCCTGTTTACACACGACCATTACATAATGGTTTACAATACAAATATGTTACATCGAAATCAGTTTCTTGAATGCAGTTTTTACACAATATCATACAAACATGGACTCCAAATCTTGTCCTTATTTTAGTATGCAACAGCGGAAGCTCTTAATATTCACCTGAGAATAAACATGCTTTAAACGTCAACAAAAATGTTGGTGAGTTATAGGTTTAACCTATATATATCAAATCGTAACAATAGACCACAAAATTTCATATTTCAATACACATCCCATACATAGAGATAAAAATCATTCATATGGTGAACACCTGGTAACCGACAATAACAAGATGCATATATAAGAATATCCCCATCATTCCGGGACACCCTTCGGATATGATATAAATTTCGAAGTACTAAAGCATCCGGTACTTTGGATGGGGTTTGTTAGGCCCAATAGATCTATCTTTAGGATTCGCGTCAATTAGGGTGTCTGTTCCCTAATTCTTAGATTACCAGACTTAATAAAAAGGGGCATATTCGATTTCGATAATTCAACCATAGAATGTAGTTTCACGTACTTGTGTCTATTTTGTAAATCATTTATAAAACCTGCATGTATTCTCATCCCAAAAATATTAGATTTTAAAAGTGGGACTATAACTCACTTTCACAGATTTTTACTTCGTCGGGAAGTAAGACTTGGCCACTGTTGATTCACGAACCTATAACAATATATACATATATATTAAAGTATGTTCAAAATATATTTACAACACTTTTAATATATTTTGATGTTTTAAGTTTATTAAGTCAGCTGTCCTCGTTAGTAACCTATAACTAGTTGTCCACAGTTAGATGTACAGAAATAAATCGATAAATATTATCTTGAATCAATCCACGACCCAGTGTATACGTATCTCAGTATTGATCACAACTCAAACTATATATATTTTGGAATCAACCTCAACCCTGTATAGCTAACTCCAACATTCACATATAGAGTGTCTATGGTTGTTCCGAAATATATATAGATGTGTCGACATGATAGGTCGAAACATTGTATACGTGTCTATGGTATCTCAAGATTACATAATATACAATACAAGTTGATTAAGTTATGGTTGGAATAGATTTGTTACCAATTTTCACGTAGCTAAAATGAGAAAAATTATCCAATCTTGTTTTACCCATAACTTCTTCATTTTAAATCCGTTTTGAGTGAATCAAATTGCTATGGTTTCATATTGAACTCTATTTTATGAATCTAAACAGAAAAAGTATAGGTTTATAGTCGGAAAAATAAGTTACAAGTCGTTTTTGTAAAGGTAGTCATTTCAGTCGAAAGAACGACGTCTAGATGACCATTTTAGAAAACATACTTCCACTTTGAGTTTAACCATAATTTTTGGATATAGTTTCATGTTCATAATAAAAATCATTTTCTCAGAATAACAACTTTTAAATCAAAGTTTATCATAGTTTTTAATTAACTAACCCAAAACAGCCCGCGGTGTTACTACGACGGCGTAAATCCGGTTTTACGGTGTTTTTCGTGTTTCCAGGTTTTAAATCATTAAGTTAGCATATCATATAGATATAGAACATGTGTTTAGTTGATTTTAAAAGTCAAGTTAGAAGGATTAACTTTTGTTTGCGAACAAGTTTAGAATTAACTAAACTATGTTCTAGTGATTACAAGTTTAAACCTTCGAATAAGATAGCTTTATATGTATGAATCGAATGATGTTATGAACATCATTACTACCTTAATTTCCTTGGATAAACCAACTGGAAAAGAGAAAAATGGATCTAGCTTCAATGGATCCTTGGATGGCTCGAAGTTCTTGAAGCAGAATCATGACACGAAAACAAGTTCAAGTAAGATCATCACTTGAAATAAGATTGTTATAGTTATAGAAATTGAACCAAAGTTTGAATATGATTATTACCTTGTATTAGAATGATAACCTACTGTAAGAAACAAAGATTTCTTGAGGTTGGATGATCACCTTACAAGATTGGAAGTGAGCTAGCAAACTTGAAAGTATTCTTGATTTTATGAAACTAGAACTTTTGGAATTTATGAAGAACACTTAGAACTTGAAGATAGAACTTGAGAGAGATCAATTAGATGAAGAAAATTGAAGAATGAAAGTGTTTGTAGGTGTTTTTGGTCGTTGGTGTATGGATTAGATATAAAGGATATGTAATTTTGTTTTCATGTAAATAAGTCATGTATGATTACTCATATTTTTGTAATTTTATGAGATATTTCATGCTAGTTGCCAAATGATGGTTCCCACATGTGTTAGGTGACTCACATGGGCTGCTAAGAGCTGATCATTGGAGTGTATATACCAATAGTACATACATCTAAAAGCTGTGTATTGTACGAGTACGAATACGGGTGCATACGAGTAGAATTGTTGATGAAACTGAACGAGGATGTAATTGTAAGCATTTTTGTTAAGTAGAAGTATTTTAATAAGTGTATTGAAGTCTTTCAAAAGTGTATAAATACATATTAAAACACTACATGTATATACATTTTAACTGAGTCGTTAAGTCATCGTTAGTCGTTACATGTAAGTGTTGTTTTGAAACCTTTAGGTTAACGATCTTGTTAAATGTTGTTAACCCAATGTTTATAATATCAAATGAGATTTTAAATTATTATATTATCATGATATTATCATGTATGAATATCTCTTAATATGATATATATACATTAAATGTCTTTACAACGATAATCGTTACATATATGTCTCGTTTAAAAATCATTAAGTTAGTAGTCTTGTTTTTACATATGTAGTTCATTGTTAATATACTTTATGATATGTTTTCTTATCATAGTATCATGTTAACTATATATATATATCCATATATATGTCATCATATAGTTTTTACAAGTTTTAACGTTCGTGAATCACCGATCAACTTGGGTGGTCAATTGTCTATATGAAACATATTTCAATTAATCAAGTCTTAACAAGTTTGATTGCTTAACATGTTGGAAACATTTAATCATGTAAATATCAATCTCAATTAATATATATAAACATGGAAAAGTTCGGGTCACTACAGTACCTACCCGTTAAATAAATTTCGTCCCGAAATTTTAAGCTGTTGAAGGTGTTGACGAATCTTCTGGAAATAGATGCGGGTATTTCTTCTTCATCTGATCTTCACGCTCCCAGGTGAACTCGGGTCCTCTACGAGCATTCCATCGAACCTTAACAATTGGTATCTTGTTTTGCTTAAGTCTTTTAACCTCACGATCCATTATTTCGACGGGTTCTTCGATGAATTGAAGTTTTTCATTGATTTGGATTTCATCTAACGGAATAGTGAGATCTTCTTTAGCAAAACATTTCTTTAAATTCGAGACATGGAAAGTGTTATGTACAGCTGCGAGTTGTTGAGGTAACTCTAGTCGGTAAGCTACTGGTCCGACACGATCAATAATCTTGAATGGTCCAATATACCTTGGATTTAATTTCCCTCGTTTACCAAATCGAACAACGCCTTTCCAAGGTGCAAATTTAAGCATGACCATCTCTCCAATTTCAAATTCTATATCTTTTCTTTTAATGTCAGCGTAGCTCTTTTGTCGACTTTGGGCGGTTTTCAACCGTTGTTGAATTTGGATGATCTTCTCGGTAGTTTCTTGTATAATCTCCGGACCCGTAATCTGTCTATCCCCCACTTCACTCCAACAAATCGGAGACCTGCACTTTCTACCATAAAGTGCTTCAAACGGCGCCATCTCAATGCTTGAATGGTAGCTGTTGTTGTAGGAAAATTCTGCTAACGGTAGATGTCGATCCCAACTGTTTCCGAAATCAATAACACATGCTCGTAGCATGTCTTCAAGCGTTTGTATCGTCCTTTCGCTCTGCCCATCAGTTTGTGGATGATAGGCAGTACTCATGTCTAGACGAGTTCCTAATGCTTGCTGTAATGTCTGCCAGAATCTTGAAATAAATCTGCCATCCCTATCAGAGATAATAGAGATTGGTATTCCATGTCTGGAGACGACTTCCTTCAAATACAGTCGTGCTAACTTCTCCATCTTGTCATCTTCTCTTATTGGTAGGAAGTGTGCTGATTTGGTGAGACGATCAACTATTACCCAAATAGTATCAAAACCACTTGCAGTCCTTGGCAATTTAGTGATGAAATCCATGGTAATGTTTTCCCATTTCCATTCTGGGATTTCGGGTTGTTGAAGTAGACCTGATGGTTTCTGATGCTCAGCTTTGACCTTAGAACACGTCAAACATTCTCCTACGTATTTAGCAACATCGGCTTTCATACCCGGCCACCAAAAATGTTTCTTGAGATCCTTGTACATCTTCCCCGTTCCAGGATGTATTGAGTATCTGGTTTTATGAGCTTCTCTAAGTACCATTTCTCTCATATCTCTAAATTTTGGTACCCAAATCCTTTCAGCCCTATACCGGGTTCCGTCTTCCCGAATATTAAGATGCTTCTCCGATCCTTTGGGTATTTCATCCTTTAAATTTCCCTCTTTTAAAACTCCTTGTTGCGCCTCCTTTATTTGAGTAGTAATGTTATTATGAATCATTATATTCATAGATTTTACTCGAATGGGTTCTCTGTCCTTCCTGCTCAAGGCATCGGCTACCACATTTGCCTTCCCCGGGTGGTAACGAATCTCAAAGTCGTAATCATTCAATAATTCAATCCACCTACGCTGCCTCATATTCAGTTGTTTCTGATTAAATATGTGTTGAAGACTTTTGTGGTCGGTATATATAATACTTTTGACCCCATATAAGTAGTGCCTCCAAGTCTTTAATGCAAAAACAACCGCGCCTAATTCCAAATCATGCGTCGTATAATTTTGTTCGTGAATCTTCAATTGTCTAGACGCATAAGCAATCACCTTCGTTCGTTGCATTAATACACAACCGAGACCTTGCTTTGATGCATCACAATAAATCACAAAATCATCATTCCCTTCAGGCAATGACAATATAGGTGCCGTAGTTAGCTTTTTCTTCAATAACTGAAACGCTTTCTCTTGTTCATCATTCCATTCAAATTTCTTCCCTTTATGCGTTAATGCAGTCAAGGGTTTTGCTATTCTGGAAAAGTCTTGGATGAACCTTCTGTAGTAACCAGCTAGTCCTAAAAACTGGCGTATGTGTTTCGGAGTCTTCGGGGTTTCCCACTTTTCAACAGTTTCTATCTTTGCCGGATCCACCTTAATACCTTCTTTGTTCACTATGTGACCGAGGAATTGAACTTCTTCCAACCAAAATGCACACTTTGAAAACTTAGCGTACAATTTTTCCTTCCTCAATACTTCTAACACCTTTCTCAAATGTTCACCGTGTTCTTGGTCATTCTTTGAGTAAATAAGTATGTCATCAATGAAAACAATGACAAACTTGTCAAGGTATGGTCCACACACTCGGTTCATAAGGTCCATGAACACAGCTGGTGCATTAGTTAAACCAAACGGCATGACCATAAACTCGTAATGACCGTAACGTGTTCTGAAAGCAGTCTTTGGAATATCATCTTCTTTCACCCGCATTTGATGATACCCGGAACGTAAGTCAATCTTTGAATAAACAGACGAGCCTTGTAGTTGATCAAATAAGTCGTCGATTCTCGGTAGTGGGTAGCGGTTCTTGATGGTAAGTTTGTTCAACTCTCGGTAGTCGATACACAACCTGAATGTACCATCTTTCTTCTTGACAAACAAAACAGGAGCTCCCCACGGTGATGTGCTTGGTCGAATGAAACCACGCTCTAAAAGTTCTTGTAATTGGCTTTGCAGTTCTTTCATCTCGCTGGGTGCGAGTCTGTAAGGAGCACGAGCTATTGGTGCAGCTCCTGGTACAAGATCTATTTGAAATTCAACGGATCGATGTGGGGGTAATCCCGGTAATTCTTTCGGAAATACATCGGGAAATTCTTTTGCAATGGGAACATCATTGATGCTCTTTTCTTCAGTTTGTACTTTCTCGACGTGTGCTAGAACAGCATAGCAACCTTTTCTTATTAGTTTTTGTGCCTTCAAATTACTAATAAGATGTAGCTTCGTGTTGCCCTTTTCTCCGTACACCATTAAGGGTTTTCCTTTTTCTCGTATAATGCGAATTGCATTTTTGTAACAAACGATCTCCGCTTTCACTTCTTTCAACCATTCCATACCGATTATCACATCAAAACTCCCTAACTCTACTGGTATCAAATCAATCTTAAATGTTTCGCTAACCAGTTTAATTTCTCGATTCCGACATATATTATCTGCTGAAATTAATTTTGTGAAAACCCGTCCTAATCCATCCGGACGAAATCCATATCGATTATAAACGATTCACAACAGTTGATTACATCGCGAGGTATTTGACCTCTATATAACACATTTTACAAACATTGCATTCAATTTTAAAAGACATTCTTTCTTTACAACGAAAATTGACGGCATGCATACAATTTCAGAATATATCCAACTATAATTGACTTAATAATAATCTTGATGAACTCGACGACTCGAATGCAACGTCTTTTGAAATATGCCATGAATGACTCCAAGTAATGTTTCTAAAATGAGCAAATGCACAGCGGAAGATTTCTTTCATACCTGAGAATAAACATGCTTTCAATTGTCAACCAAAAGGTTGGTGAGTTCATTAGTTTATCATAAATAATCATTTCATAGTTTTAATAGACCACAAGATTTCATATTTCCATTTCTCATAAACATACGTCCCATCCATAGAGACAAAAATATCATTCATATGGATTGAACACCTGGTAACCGACATTCACAATATGCATATAAGAATATCCCCATCATTCCGGGATCCTCCTTCGGACATGATATAAATTTCGAAGTACTAAAGCATCCGGTACTTTGGATGGGGCTTGTTGGGCCCGATAGATCTATCTTTAGAGTTCGCGTCAATTAGGGTGTCTGTTCCCTAATTCTTAGATTACCAGACTTAATAAAAAGGGGCATACTCAGTTTCGATCATTCAACCGTATAATGTAGTTTCAATTACTTGTGTCTATTTCGTAAAACAGTTATAAAAGCAGCGCATGTATTCTCAGTCCCAAAATATATATTGCGAAAGCATTTAAAAAGGGATTAATGAAACTCACCTAATGTATTTTGTAGTAAAAATACATATGACTATATTGAACAATGCAGGGTTGGCCTCGGATTCACGAACCTATATCAATTGTATATTTATTAAAACATATAATCGTAATCGAGCAAGTTTATATATATTATTATTAATAATATACTTGTTATATTTCATGTTATTTGGATCATTTTAATATATTTAATTTATATATTTTATATAGTTAGTTAATATTTATCATTATTTATATTATACATATATATGTAAGGTTTTATATATGATAACAATATATATTTGTGTATTAACTGATACATTATATATATATAATTTAGTAATTATCATTTTAATAATAACCATATAATGATACGTAATATTAATATTATTGTAATGTATTGTTGTATAAAATATCTATTTGTAATAATACCAGTATTGACAAGAATGATAATAGTAATGATACTAATAATAGTAATAATATTAGTAGTAATAGTATCTATTTTAATGTATATGGTAATCTTAATAAAAATGCTAATTTTGATAATTTTAATTAAAATGATACTTTTAGTAAATGATAATAATATCAGTGCTAATAATACATATCAGATTTATCCTAAGTTTCTTATAATTTCTAAACTTATGACTACAGTTTCTATAACTTAAATTTGTAATCGTATTCATAATTGTACCTATATTTAAATAATTATGACCATTTTTCATAATTTTTATCGTATCACTTTTATTATTAATTTTGTAGCATGAATGTTGTTAATATGTTCATAATCATCTTAATGACGATAATCATAATATTACAATAATAATAATAATAATCATAATAATATTAATAATAATAATAATACTAATACTAATACTAGTAATAATAATAATAATATAGTGATAATAATAATAATAATAATAATAATAATAATAATACTTAATGATAATATTAGTAATAATAATAATGATAATACTATTAATTAGATAAATGATAATAATAATAATTATACTTTAATTCTTAGGAACTAATAACACTTATATCTTAATAATAACCATAACCATAATCAATAATAATAATAATAATAATAATAATAATAATAATAATAATAATAATAATAATAATAATAATAATAATTATAATAATAATGAAGTAATAACAATAACAATAAAAGACTACTACCTCACAAGAATAGGTTCCAAAAAGAATATAATTTCCCTTGCCCGGACTCGAGCCCGAGACCTCTCGGATACACACAAACAACCTTAACCAACTGATCCATTCGATTTTTACTGATCATAACTCTTCTAAATATTATTTAACCTATTAACTTCTGTTTCCCTTTCATCTTCTCTTCAACCATATAAATCGGCCAAGACAGTTTTAAATTGTCCCAATTAAGATATTTTAAAACATTTGTAAATAATAGAAATCAGATGTCAGATGTTAGCATTAAAAGGAAAACGAGAAAAAAAAAAAAATAAAAAAATAAAAACTGCTACTGCAGTCTCGACACATACAGAAAAAAAAATCTTGATTTTTAATTAGAGATCGTTTTAACAAAAACTTACTTCATGAAATAGGTTGCAAAACCCCTTTAGAAACTATCTGTGTACCTAATTGAATCTGAAACATCGAATTAAAAACGAATTTTGAGAAGAACTATTATTTTGACTTTTGAAAATATATCTTTGACTTCGAAATTCGACTTTGATTTTATGAATTAAGAACTGAAACTTTATATATAGATTAAATGAAGGATTTCTAACAATCCTCCATTTATAGATTTTTAAATGCGACACAGAATCGTGATTTGGCTCAAAAGTTGAAGAACGGGTTTTGCAGTCTGTTTAAAAAAAATATTATTAATTTAACTAATTTAACAGTATTGGGTTGTTGAAATTGATATTGGAAATGGAAGGTAGTTCGAATGGATCCAATATTACAATGAATTAGTCAATCTTATAATGGAATCAGTCGACAGCCAGTACAAATATAACAGGAATTAAATAAGAAAAAAATATATAAAAGCAGATTACGTTATCTACTGAGTTTGAATGTTTTCTATTGATTGAATCACAATAGGGGACAGAAACAAGATAATGCTACAGATTGAGAGCTACTGATAACAGATCCTGATTCCAAATGAGTACGTTCTATAATATAATGTATATTAATATATTAATTATTAGTAATTATAATTAATTAAAATCCTATTAATAATTGAATTAATAATAATAATAGTAATAATAATAATAATGTTAATATTATCAAATAATACTAAAAATGATATCAATAATAATTTATAATAATAATAATACTAATTATTAATGGTAATAATAATATCCAATAATAATACTAATATTAATCATAAATACTAAAATTAAAATTTTATTATTAGTTATAATACTAATGATATTAATAATCTTAATAAAGATAATAATAATACATAACCATTTATAGTAATTAAAATTATAATCTTACTACTAATTATGATATGAATAATGATAACAACAATACTAATAACACTAATATTAATAGTAGTTATGTAACAATTCAGTTGTATCAATTTCATATTTATGTAATATACAAAATATTAATAATAACTTTGTTATTAATATTAACTACATATTCTAATAATAGTAGTGAAAGTAATATTAATATTAGTAAAGGTAACAACTTAATTGCATTAGATTTCTTATCTATATCTATTATCTATAACAGTATAACTAATACTGATATTAATTATTAATATTAATATTAGTATTAATAATAATAATGAAAGTAATAAAATCTTATTTAATTTGTTTAATAATATATTGTTAATTATGTAATATTTAATAATCATATAATATATTATATAGTAACTTTTACTGAATCTTTATCATTTAACTATATATATATTATTTAATAATATACATAAATCTCATATGTCTATATATTCATTTTAAATTTTACTTAATTATTTTGTATCTTATTTAACATATCTAATTCCAATGTTTAAATTATATTTTATAATTTTAAATTACTACACATATTTATATTTACATATATATATATATGTACAATTTTATTTACAAACAATGGTTCGTGAATCATCGGAATTAGTCAGAGAGTAATTGATTACGTGACTATAGTTCCAAAACTTTTGAGGTTAAAAATTACAGACTTTGCTTATCGTGTCGGAAACATATAAAGATAAAGTTTAAATTTAGTCAGAAATTCCCGGGTCGTCACAGTACCTACCCGTTAAAGAAATTTCGTCCCGAAATTTGAGTATGGTCGTCATGGTTAACAATAAAAATGTTTTCATGACGCATATGAGTTGATAAATAGAGTTTTATCATTATTGATTAATACAGAAAAAATAATTCGATTATTCGAAGAGCACGAATGAAGCTATCACAATAAAGTGAAATGAATAAATGAAGTTTCGTTTTAACTTTTGACGTTGCCTGGGTTGAATTCCGGAATTCAAGGGATTTAAAAGAAAATCTTGGAAATCTATAAGATCTGATTCTTCGGCGAATAAGGAAATTAAGATCTCTCTAATTAAATACGATGATCTGCTTCGATTACTCTATCTGATATTTCCATTATAAATTAAACTCTTCCGTTCCATTATTTTCACCATTCCTATACTTTCCTTCTTGTTTCATACATCCAAAAGATTCTGAAAGTGCTTAATCCAGTTTCGATCATTGTCATTATCCTTTCTATCGCAACAATCATACTCCTTTTCCAACTTTCACCAGAGGAATCTGCTTTCTTCTACTTCGCCCTTGGGGTTATAGTGTTTTTAATTCTCCCGTGTCTTTATGTTGCGATAAACATCGACATACACGGTTTGTAATTTCGGTGTTGTTGTTGGGCTTTATATTTTCCCCTATGTATTGGAGCTTCATACTTTTGTTTTCTCTTCCCGACTTTAAGTCAAGCGAATAATGGTCCAGAATTCGTAGATATGAATTTCGAAATGAACATAGTTAATGTTCTAAGATAGAAATGGTAATATCACGATCTTGATTCGTCAAATTACCAGAATATCCAGGAAAGATAGAACTATCAAGAAAAATATGTTCTTGATATGTTTATAGATTAGACAGAACGTAAGAGTTGTGTAACATAGCACATGATGACGTTGTAATCTGTGAATCATCACATTCCATTTAGAAACTCAGCATGACTTACTGTAATATAATCACGTTGATCAAGTGTCATTATATTATACTAACTCATGCATCAGTTCCCAACACTACTTCAAAAACATTCATATTTTAAATTCGAAAGTTTACAGAATATAGAAACTAACAGTTTCTATATGATGTAACACTGATAGCACGAAGAGATTAATGATTTCATATAAGAATAGTTATGAAAATATATTCAGAAATATCAAGGATATTTATAATGAAAGATACGATAATATCTCGGAATATCTAAGATCAGAGGATGATAGAAACTATTATCCGCAAGGGTTTAGAGTAAGGAGCATGATATTCACTAAAGACTTTAGCAGACATTGAATCATTTGGATTCTTTGAAGTCAAACTTATTCTTTGTGATTTTTCCACGGCTTTCTTCATAGTTTCGCATAATCTGCTTTTCGGTACTAAATTTTTCTATTGAATGTTTCCAATATAATGACACACAGGAAGCACGAAGAGGTATATAATTTCGGACGAGAATATTTATGAAAATATCCTCAGAAATATCGAAGATATTGATGATGATATTTTGGAATTTCTAAGTTCGATGGTTGATGGAGAAAGATTTTTCGCAAGATTTTAACATGACTCCGGAGCAAGATATTCTCTAAAGATTTCAACGGATCCAGAATTACCTGAATCCTTTGAATATAGGGTTTGGTCCTTGTATTTGTCCTTGGTCTCCTTCATGGGTAGCTCAATCTGTTTTTCAATACCCAATTTCGAGCGTTCCTAACACTCCTTTCTTTATCATCAAACTTTTGGCCGTTTAGACCATCTACCATTATTCTGTTTCTTCAGCATTTAATGCTACGATATCTGAATCATCGGTTATTAATCCGAGGTGGTTTCAGTAAAATTATGTTTTTAGATGATTAAACGCTGATGGTAATATGGTGGAATATGAAAGGTTCCCTGGTAACAATAAAAGAGCACGTGTATATATCAACGTTATAATAAGGTTGTTTCGTACGAAAAGTCGAAGTTGTCTTGCTGGAGCTGTGACAAAATTTGGCTATTTTGAAGAAGAACTGCAAAGTTATTTTGAGTAATAATAACACTAAAGAAATTAGCACAGTTATGTATTGAACGTTTACTCAGTTTCCGAGAGTCTTTCAAGTGCATTACTATATGCATCAATCTTTTCTTCCGTAAATGAAGTGCGGTTGGTTCATCCTCTCGATTGAGGTGTTTTCAAGAATCATGAAAGGTTTCAACGCAGAATGTAATCGTGAAGATACAAATGTTGTTTAAGACGAAATCAAGTGGCAACTTGAAGAATTGTTTAGTTTCATATGTTATAATCAATATTTTAATTCATTTTAATTGTCCAATGTTATTAGTCCACAGTCGATAGTCCAAAGTTGACAGTCCAATAATTCATATATAGTTTAATATATAATATTCGTATTAATTAATACGTGTCGTGACCCGTATACGTCTCAGACTCGATCACAACTCAAACTATATATATTATTGTAGAATCAACCTCAACCCTGTATAGAGAACTCGATCATTACTGCATATAGAGTGTCTATGGTGATTCCAAATAATATATATAGATGCGTCGATATGATATGTCAAAACCTTGTATACGTGTCCCGATATTTAAAGTGCGTAAAATATATAACAGAAAATTAAATAACGATAAATAAAGTGCGTAAAGTAAATAACAGAAATTTAATGACGATAAATAAAATTGCGAGAATGTAAATTGTGATAAAATAAATTGCGATAAATAAAATGTAATCAGTTAGCTAGGATTTTGTTAGCGTGGATTCTTAACAAAATTTCTCATAGTTAATTTGTTTGTTTCTAACAAATTTTATTTTGTCCAATATTTTCTTCATTATGCCACTTGTCGGATTCTGATAGGTCAAAATCCAAATATGAAATTGAATGAAAATGGTTATTCTGTGATGAACGGATTCGTATAGCTGTGGTTGCAAGTAGGATAGTAAATGACTGTTGAATCAGATTCGAAGAATGTACAGTGTAACTTATTAATGCGAAATCTAAATATTCCTCGGGTATTACCTACCCGTTAAAATATTTTCACCATTAACAGTTTGTACAATAAAAATTTTAATTGCAATCTTTATGAAAACATATATACATATATATTTTCTTCAGACGTAATTATGGATTTAATGAGTCAATATGATATTAAACTCATTTGATTTACCGTTAGAATAAGAATATATAATCTCTAAAACATTAGAGATTACCTAATCGCCATGTCGAACGAAGATAAATGATGTACAACGATTCGTAGAACGATGATTATACTCGAGGTACAGAATGAGATGTTGAGGCATGGATTGTTGAAACTTGGGTTGTTGGTTGTACTGGTCCCATTGGTGCTGAGGCTGGTGATGGTACCGGTGTTGGTGATACAGCTGGTGCTTGCAAATTGTATATCGTGCTCTCTAAAGTTAATACTCGAGCTCGGAGTTCTCTAACTTCTTCTACTAACCCTGGTTGATTATCAGTGTGAGGTAGTGGTCGGATATCTTCTCTAGTTCCGTTAATGGTAGATTCAAGACGAAAAATTCTTGCAAATAGGGTATAAACGGTGTTGCGAACGGGTTCGCCGGTGAGCGGGTCAAGTACTCCAAGGTTAGGTGGTAGATTCGATTCATGATATGGAGTACCTTCTTCCCTTCTCCATAGGGTGAGTATGTGGCGAACCCACCCCCATTTTCTCCAGTAATCACGGTAGTTGATTGGTTGGTGTGCTCCTGTCACGCTGTCTTCGGAGTCAGAGGAACTTGGTTGATTCGTAGAGGCCATCTTACGCGATCTCAGGAAAGATTTTTTGGTATGAAGAGTTTAGTGACAGCAATTTATAGTTGGATGGTATTCTCAATGCATAATTTGCATAGATATATATAGTACCAGGATCCCTTAAATTAAGGAGAAATTTACGAGAGATATCAGGCAAGGTCTACAGTAACAGATACGCTAAGATATGAATTGTCAGATACGCTAAGATATGAATTTTGTCTATACACTATTCATGCAGTCAATGCAGCAAGACGTGCCTAGACTAAGAATGATAAGCAGATAATTTTCGACACAAAATGATAAGCAAAACTTTTTGACATGCAGACACGGTCGAAGTCCAGACTTACTAATGCATCCTAACGACTTATCAGTTAGACACGCTAATGCAGACCTGGTTCGCTAAGACCTCTGCTCTGATACCAACTGTGAAAACCCGTCCTAATCCATCCGGACGAAATCCATATCGATTATAAACGATTCACAACAGTTGATTACATCGCGAGGTATTTGACCTCTATATAACACATTTTACAAACATTGCATTCAATTTTAAAAGACATTCTTTCTTTACAACGAAAATTGACGGCATGCATACAATTTCAGAATATATCCAACTATAATTGACTTAATAATAATCTTGATGAACTCGACGACTCGAATGCAACGTCTTTTGAAATATGCCATGAATGACTCCAAGTAATGTTTCTAAAATGAGCAAATGCACAGCGGAAGATTTCTTTCATACCTGAGAATAAACATGCTTTCAATTGTCAACCAAAAGGTTGGTGAGTTCATTAGTTTATCATAAATAATCATTTCATAGTTTTAATAGACCACAAGATTTCATATTTCCATTTCTCATAAACATACGTCCCATCCATAGAGACAAAAATATCATTCATATGGATTGAACACCTGGTAACCGACATTCACAATATGCATATAAGAATATCCCCATCATTCCGGGATCCTCCTTCGGACATGATATAAATTTCGAAGTACTAAAGCATCCGGTACTTTGGATGGGGCTTGTTGGGCCCGATAGATCTATCTTTAGAGTTCGCGTCAATTAGGGTGTCTGTTCCCTAATTCTTAGATTACCAGACTTAATAAAAAGGGGCATACTCAGTTTCGATCATTCAACCGTATAATGTAGTTTCAATTACTTGTGTCTATTTCGTAAAACAGTTATAAAAGCAGCGCATGTATTCTCAGTCCCAAAATATATATTGCGAAAGCATTTAAAAAGGGATTAATGAAACTCACCTAATGTATTTTGTAGTAAAAATACATATGACTATATTGAACAATGCAGGGTTGGCCTCGGATTCACGAACCTATATCAATTGTATATTTATTAAAACATATAATCGTAATCGAGCAAGTTTATATATATTATTATTAATAATATACTTGTTATATTTCATGTTATTTGGATCATTTTAATATATTTAATTTATATATTTTATATAGTTAGTTAATATTTATCATTATTTATATTATACATATATATGTAAGGTTTTATATATGATAACAATATATATTTGTGTATTAACTGATACATTTTATATATATAATTTAGTAATTATCATTTTAATAATAACCATATAATGATACGTAATATTAATATTATTGTAATGTATTGTTGTATAAAATATCTATTTGTAATAATACCAGTATTGACAAGAATGATAATAGTAATGATACTAATAATAGTAATAATATTAGTAGTAATAGTATCTATTTTAATGTATATGGTAATCTTAATAAAAATGCTAATTTTGATAATTTTAATTAAAATGATACTTTTAGTAAATGATAATAATATCAGTGCTAATAATACATATCAGATTTATCCTAAGTTTCTTATAATTTCTAAACTTATGACTACAGTTTCTATAACTTAAATTTGTAATCGTATTCATAATTGTACCTATATTTAAATAATTATGACCATTTTTCATAATTTTTATCGTATCACTTTTATTATTAATTTTGTAGCATGAATGTTGTTAATATGTTCATAATCATCTTAATGACGATAATCATAATATTACAATAATAATAATAATAATCATAATAATATTAATAATAATAATAATACTAATACTAATACTAGTAATAATAATAATAATATAGTGATAATAATAATAATAATAATAATAATAATAATAATACTTAATGATAATATTAGTAATAATAATAATGATAATACTATTAATTAGATAAATGATAATAATAATAATTATACTTTAATTCTTAGGAACTAATAACACTTATATCTTAATAATAACCATAACCATAATCAATAATAATAATAATAATAATAATAATAATAATAATAATAATAATAATAATAATAATAATAATAATTATAATAATAATGAAGTAATAACAATAACAATAAAAGACTACTACCTCACAAGAATAGGTTCCAAAAAGAATATAATTTCCCTTGCCCGGACTCGAGCCCGAGACCTCTCGGATACACACAAACAACCTTAACCAACTGATCCATTCGATTTTTACTGATCATAACTCTTCTAAATATTATTTAACCTATTAACTTCTGTTTCCCTTTCATCTTCTCTTCAACCATATAAATCGGCCAAGACAGTTTTAAATTGTCCCAATTAAGATATTTTAAAACATTTGTAAATAATAGAAATCAGATGTCAGATGTTAGCATTAAAAGGAAAACGAGAAAAAAAAAAATAAAAAAATAAAAACTGCTACTGCAGTCTCGACACATACAGAAAAAAAAAATCTTGATTTTTAATTAGAGATCGTTTTAACAAAAACTTACTTCATGAAATAGGTTGCAAAACCCCTTTAGAAACTATCTGTGTACCTAATTGAATCTGAAACATCGAATTAAAAACGAATTTTGAGAAGAACTATTATTTTGACTTTTGAAAATATATCTTTGACTTCGAAATTCGACTTTGATTTTATGAATTAAGAACTGAAACTTTATATATAGATTAAATGAAGGATTTCTAACAATCCTCCATTTATAGATTTTTAAATGCGACACAGAATCGTGATTTGGCTCAAAAGTTGAAGAACGGGTTTTGCAGTCTGTTTAAAAAAAATATTATTAATTTAACTAATTTAACAGTATTGGGTTGTTGAAATTGATATTGGAAATGGAAGGTAGTTCGAATGGATCCAATATTACAATGAATTAGTCAATCTTATAATGGAATCAGTCGACAGCCAGTACAAATATAACAGGAATTAAATAAGAAAAAAATATATAAAAGCAGATTACGTTATCTACTGAGTTTGAATGTTTTCTATTGATTGAATCACAATAGGGGACAGAAACAAGATAATGCTACAGATTGAGAGCTACTGATAACAGATCCTGATTCCAAATGAGTACGTTCTATAATATAATGTATATTAATATATTAATTATTAGTAATTATAATTAATTAAAATCCTATTAATAATTGAATTAATAATAATAATAGTAATAATAATAATAATGTTAATATTATCAAATAATACTAAAAATGATATCAATAATAATTTATAATAATAATAATACTAATTATTAATGGTAATAATAATATCCAATAATAATACTAATATTAATCATAAATACTAAAATTAAAATTTTATTATTAGTTATAATACTAATGATATTAATAATCTTAATAAAGATAATAATAATACATAACCATTTATAGTAATTAAAATTATAATCTTACTACTAATTATGATATGAATAATGATAACAACAATACTAATAACACTAATATTAATAGTAGTTATGTAACAATTCAGTTGTATCAATTTCATATTTATGTAATATACAAAATATTAATAATAACTTTGTTATTAATATTAACTACATATTCTAATAATAGTAGTGAAAGTAATATTAATATTAGTAAAGGTAACAACTTAATTGCATTAGATTTCTTATCTATATCTATTATCTATAACAGTATAACTAATACTGATATTAATTATTAATATTAATATTAGTATTAATAATAATAATGAAAGTAATAAAATCTTATTTAATTTGTTTAATAATATATTGTTAATTATGTAATATTTAATAATCATATAATATATTATATAGTAACTTTTACTGAATCTTTATCATTTAACTATATATATATTATTTAATAATATACATAAATCTCATATGTCTATATATTCATTTTAAATTTTACTTAATTATTTTGTATCTTATTTAACATATCTAATTCCAATGTTTAAATTATATTTTATAATTTTAAATTACTACACATATTTATATTTACATATATATATATATATATATGTACAATTTTATTTACAAACAATGGTTCGTGAATCATCGGAATTAGTCAGAGAGTAATTGATTACGTGACTATAGTTCCAAAACTTTTGAGGTTAAAAATTACAGACTTTGCTTATCGTGTCGGAAACATATAAAGATAAAGTTTAAATTTAGTCAGAAATTCCCGGGTCGTCACAGTTTTACCATTTGCTAATTCGAGTAAAAATTTACTATCCAAAGGCGTCAATGGACAACTTAATTTAGCACAAAAATCTCTACTCATATAGCTTCTATCCGCACCCGAATCAAATAAAACGTAAGCAGATTTATTGTCAATAAGAAACGTACCCGTAACAAGCTCCGGGTCTTCCTGTGCCTCTACCGCATTAATATTGAAAACTCTTCCACGGCCTTGTCCATTCGTGTTCTCCTGGTTCGGGCAATTTCTAATAATGTGGCCTGGTTTTCCACATTTATAACAGATTACATTGGCATAACTTGCTCCGACACTACTTGCTCCGCCATTACTCGTTCCGACACCATTTGTTCCTTTCGTTCTATTAACCCCTGGTCCGTAGACCTCACACTTCGCCGCGCTATGACCATTTCTTTTACACTTGTTGCAAAATTTGGTGCAGAATCCCGAGTGATTCTTTTCACACCTTTGGCATAGCTGCTTCTGATTGTTGTTGTTGTTGCGGTTATTATTGTTGTTGGGATGATTGTTGTAGTTGCTGTTGTTGTTGTTGTTGTTGTTGTTGTTGTTGGGCCGTTTGTTGTAGTTGCGATTAATGTTGCGATTGTTGGGATAATTGTTGCGATTATTGTTGTAATTGCTGTTGTTGTTGTATTGGTGATTCTTATCACCGTTTTCCTCCCACTTTCTTTTGACTTGCTTCACATTGACCTCTTCAGCAGTCTGTTCTTTAATTCTTTCTTCAATCTGGTTCACTAGTTTGTGAGCTATTCTACATGCCTGTTGTATGGAGGCGGGCTCGTGTGAACTTATATCTTCTTGGATTCTTTCCGGTAATCCTTTCACAAACGCGTCGATCTTCTCTTCCTCATCTTCGAATGCTCCCGGACACAATAGGCACAATTCTGTGAATCGTCTTTCGTACGTGGTAATATCAAATCCTTGGGTTCGTAACCCTCTAAGTTCTGTCTTGAGCTTATTGACCTCGGTTCTGGGACGGTACTTCTCGTTCATCAAGTGCTTGAATGCTGACCACGGTAGTGCGTACGCATCATCTTGTCCCACTTGCTCTAGATAGGTATTCCACCATGTTAATGCAGAACCTGTGAAGGTATGCGTAGCGTACTTCACTTTGTCCTCTTCAGTACACTTACTTATGGCAAACACCGATTCAACCTTCTCGGTCCACCGTTTCAATCCGATTGGTCCTTCGGTTCCATCAAATTCCAAAGGTTTGCAGGCAGTGAATTCTTTGTAGGTGCATCCTACACGATTTCCTGTACTGCTAGATCCAAGGTTATTGTTGGTATGTAGCGCAGCCTGTACTGCGGCTATGTTTGAAGCTAGAAAAGTACGGAATTCCTCTTCATTCATATTCACGGTGTGTCGTGTAGTCGGTGCCATTTCCTTCAAAATAGTTAAATGGAACAAGTTAATCATACAGAATATTAAGAGTAGTTAATAGTATTTCGTAGCATAATATGAACTCATTTATAAAAGCTTTTTCTTCATATTAGCGTTTTATAAGTTTAAATTCGGGTAGTACCTACCCGTTAAGTTCATACTTAGTAGCTAATATACAATTCAACTACTACAATTCTATATGAAAAACTGATTATAATAAAATTTCGCGTTCAAACTTTTATACAATATTTTACAAACTTACAATACCGCTTATTTTACATAAAGCATGAAATATAGCACACAATAACTTTGATACAAGATAGTTGTGAAGACAATTCTAGCTAGTACACAAGTCGTTCAGCAAAGGCAATAAAGACACGTAATTCATACGTCCAGAAACAAGTCATGCATTCTGGTTTTACTAGGACTACTTCCCATCCTTGGTCTTGTGCAACATAACCATTATGGCCGTTGATAAGACAGCGTGTTGTAACGTCATCAAAGGGACGAGGGTTACGTAATGTCCAACAGTCCCGTAATAATCTAAAAACCTCATTTCTTACCCCAATTACCGACTCCGTCACTTGTGGAAACGTTTTGTTTAATAGTTGTAGCCCGATGTTCTTGTTCTCACTTTGGTGAGAAGCGAACATTACTAATCCGTAAGCATAACATGCTTCTTTATGTTGCATGTTAGGCTTTTTCTAAATCACGAAGTCCAATATTCGGATATATTGAGTCAAAATAATTTCTTAACCCGTTGCGTAAAATAGCATTTGGGTTCCCCGCAATATATGCGTCAAAGTAAACACATCGTAACTTATGGGTTTCCCAATGTGATATCCCCCATCTTTCAAACGAAAGTCTCTTATAAACCAAGACATTCTTGGAACGTTCTTCGAATGTCTTACAAACTGATCTCGCCTTAAATAGTTGTGCCGAAGAATTCTGGCCGACTCTAGACAAGATTTCATCAATCATGTCTCCGGGTAGGTCTCTTAAAATATTGGGTTGTCTATCCATTTTGTGTTTTTAAACTGTAAAATAGACAAGAGTTAGATTCATAAAAAAAATACTTATTAATACAAGCAATTTTTACATATATCATAAAGCATAAGAACACTATATTACATATATTACACCACACGAATACAACTATCTTATTCCGACTCGCTCGTTTCTTCTTCTTCGGTTTTGGTTCGTTTTGCCAAGTTTCTAGGGATATATGATGTTCCTCTAATACGAGCCGTCGTTGTCCACATTGGTTTAGAAAAACCTGGTGGTTTAGAGGTTCCCGGGTCATTGTTACAACTTAAGGACTTCGGGGGTTGACGATACATATAAAGTTCATCGGGGTTGGAATTAGATTTCTCTATTTTTATGCCCTTTCCCTTATTATTTTCTTTTGCCTTTTTAAATTCAGTTGGGGTAATTTCTATAACATCATCGGAATTCTCGTCGGAATCCGATTCATCGGAGAATTGGTAATCCTCCCAATATTTTGCTTCCTTGGCGGAAACACCATTGACCATAATTAACTTTGGTCGGTTGGTTGAGGATTTTCTTTTACTTAACCGTTTTATTATTTCCCCCACCGGTTCTATTTCTTCATCCGGTTCGGATTCTTCTTCCGGTTCCGATTCTTCTTCCGGTTCCGACTCTTCTTCCGGTTCCTCTTCGGGAACTTGTGAATCAGTCCACAAATCATTCCAATTTACATTTGACTCTTCATTATTATTAGGTGAGTCAATGGGACTTGTTCTAGAGGTAGACATCTATTACATAATATCAAACACGTTAAGAGATTAATATATCACATAATATTCATATGTTAAAAATATATAGTTTCCAACAAAAATGTTAAGCAATCATTTTTAAAGAAAACACGGTCGAAGTCCAGACTCACTAATGCATCCTAACAAACTCGATAAGACACACTAATGCAAATTTTCTGGTTCTCTAAGACCAACGCTCTGATACCAACTGAAATGTCCCGTTCTTATTGATTAAAAACGTTCCATATTAAGTGATTTCGTTGCGAGGTTTTGACCTCTATATGAGACGTTTTTCAAAGACTGCATTCATTTTTAAAACAAACCATAACCTTTATTTCATAAATAAAGGTTTAAAAAGCTTTACGTAGATTATCAAATAATGATAATCTAAAATATCCTGTTTACACACGACCATTACATAATGGTTTACAATACAAATATGTTACATCGAAATCAGTTTCTTGAATGCAGTTTTTACACAATATCATACAAACATGGACTCCAAATCTTGTCCTTATTTTAGTATGCAACAGCGGAAGCTCTTAATATTCACCTGAGAATAAACATGCTTTAAACGTCAACAAAAATGTTGGTGAGTTATAGGTTTAACCTATATATATCAAATCGTAACAATAGACCACCAAATTTCATATTTCAATACACATCCCATACATAGAGATAAAAATCATTCATATGGTGAACACCTGGTAACCGACAATAACAAGATGCATATATAAGAATATCCCCATCATTCCGGGACACCCTTCGGATATGATATAAATTTCGAAGTACTAAAGCATCCGGTACTTTGGATGGGGTTTGTTAGGCCCAATAGATCTATCTTTAGGATTCGCGTCAATTAGGGTGTCTGTTCCCTAATTCTTAGATTACCAGACTTAATAAAAAGGGGCATATTCGATTTCGATAATTCAACCATAGAATGTAGTTTCACGTACTTGTGTCTATTTTGTAAATCATTTATAAAACCTGCATGTATTCTCATCCCAAAAATATTAGATTTTAAAAGTGGGACTATAACTCACTTTCACAGATTTTTACTTCGTCGGGAAGTAAGACTTGGCCACTGTTGATTCACGAACCTATAACAATATATACATATATATTAAAGTATGTTCAAAATATATTTACAACACTTTTAATATATTTTGATGTTTTAAGTTTATTAAGTCAGCTGTCCTCGTTAGTAACCTATAACTAGTTGTCCACAGTTAGATGTACAGAAATAAATCGATAAATATTATCTTGAATCAATCCACGACCCAGTGTATACGTATCTCAGTATTGATCACAACTCAAACTATATATATTTTGGAATCAACCTCAACCCTGTATAGCTAACTCCAACATTCACATATAGAGTGTCTATGGTTGTTCCGAAATATATATAGATGTGTCGACATGATAGGTCGAAACATTGTATACGTGTCTATGGTATCTCAAGATTACATAATATACAATACAAGTTGATTAAGTTATGGTTGGAATAGATTTGTTACCAATTTTCACGTAGCTAAAATGAGAAAAATTATCCAATCTTGTTTTACCCATAACTTCTTCATTTTAAATCCGTTTTGAGTGAATCAAATTGCTATGGTTTCATATTGAACTCTATTTTATGAATCTAAACAGAAAAAGTATAGGTTTATAGTCGGAAAAATAAGTTACAAGTCGTTTTTGTAAAGGTAGTCATTTTAGTCGAAAGAACGACGTCTAGATGACCATTTTAGAAAACATACTTCCACTTTGAGTTTAACCATAATTTTTGGATATAGTTTCATGTTCATAATAAAAATCATTTTCTCAGAATAACAACTTTTAAATCAAAGTGTATCATAGTTTTTAATTAACTAACCCAAAACAGCCCGCGGTGTTACTACGACGGCGTAAATCCGGTTTTACGGTGTTTTTCGTGTTTCCAGGTTTTAAATCATTAAGTTAGCATATCATATAGATATAGAACATGTGTTTAGTTGATTTTAAAAGTCAAGTTAGAAGGATTAACTTTTGTTTGCGAACAAGTTTAGAATTAACTAAACTATGTTCTAGTGATTACAAGTTTAAACCTTCGAATAAGATAGCTTTATATGTATGAATCGAATGATGTTATGAACATCATTACTACCTTAATTTCCTTGGATAAACTAACTGGAAAAGAGAAAAATGGATCTAGCTTCAATGGATCCTTGGATGGCTCGAAGTTCTTGAAGCAGAATCATGACACGAAAACAAGTTCAAGTAAGATCATCACTTGAAATAAGATTGTTATAGTTATAGAAATTGAACCAAAGTTTGAATATGATTATTACCTTGTATTAGAATGATAACCTACTGTAAGAAACAAAGATTTCTTGAGGTTGGATGATCACCTTACAAGATTGGAAGTGAGCTAGCAAACTTGAAAGTATTCTTGATTTTATGAAACTAGAACTTTTGGAATTTATGAAGAACACTTAGAACTTGAAGATAGAACTTGAGAGAGATCAATTAGATGAAGAAAATTGAAGAATGAAAGTGTTTGTAGGTGTTTTTGGTCGTTGGTGTATGGATTAGATATAAAGGATATGTAATTTTGTTTTCATGTAAATAAGTCATGAATGATTACTCATATTTTTGTAATTTTATGAGATATTTCATGCTAGTTGCCAAATGATGGTTCCCACATGTGTTAGGTGACTCACATGGGCTGCTAAGAGCTGATCATTGGAGTGTATATACCAATAGTACATACATCTAAAAGCTGTGTATTGTACGAGTACGAATACGGGTGCATACGAGTAGAATTGTTGATGAAACTGAACGAGGATGTAATTGTAAGCATTTTTGTTAAGTAGAAGTATTTTAATAAGTGTATTGAAGTCTTTCAAAAGTGTATAAATACATATTAAAACACTACATGTATATACATTTTAACTGAGTCGTTAAGTCATCGTTAGTCGTTACATGTAAGTGTTGTTTTGAAACCTTTAGGTTAACGATCTTGTTAAATGTTGTTAACCCAATGTTTATAATATCAAATGAGATTTTAAATTATTATATTATCATGATATTATCATGTATGAATATCTCTTAATATGATATATATACATTAAATGTCTTTACAACGATAATCGTTACATATATGTCTCGTTTAAAAATCATTAAGTTAGTAGTCTTGTTTTTACATATGTAGTTCATTGTTAATATACTTTATGATATGTTTTCTTATCATAATATCATGTTAACTATATATATATATATCCATATATATGTCATCATATAGTTTTTACAAGTTTTAACGTTCGTGAATCACCGATCAACTTGGGTGGTCAATTGTCTATATGAAACATATTTCAATTAATCAAGTCTTAACAAGTTTGATTGCTTAACATGTTGGAAACATTTAATCATGTAAATATCAATCTCAATTAATATATATAAACATGGAAAAGTTCGGGTCACTACACGCATTAGCTCCCGTTTTAGCTACCCTCGGAGAGATGATTTTTCATTGCACGTACGCATTAGCTCCCGTTGTAAAATTATATTGTATTAACTACCACAGTGAGATAATTTTGCATTGCACGCACTCATTAGCTACCGTTGATGAGTTGTTTGAAAGGTTCCGATGTTCTTCATATGAATGATTTTTACAGCAGGAGTAGACCTGCACAGATTGTTTTCTAAATATGAGTATCTTGTGGTCTATTATACTATTGGAAATGATTATTTATGATAAACTAATGAACTCACCAATCTTTTGGTTAACACTTTAAAGCATGTTTATTCTCAGGTATTAAAAGAAATCTTCCGCTGTGCATTAGCTCATTTTAAGGATATTACTTGGAGTCATTCATGGCATATTTCGAAAGATGTTGCATTCGAGTCGTTGAGTTCATCAAGATTATTATTAAGTCAATTATAGTTGGATGTATTATGAAATGGTATGCATGCTGTCAATTTTCGATGAAAAGAAAGTTTGTATTTTAAAAACAAATGCAATGTTTGTAAAATGTATCATATAGAGGTCAAATACCTCGCGATGTAATCAACTATTGTGAATCGTTTATAATGTATATGAACGGGTCCTTTCACGCTCGGGTAGTGGCTTTAGAGAATATGGTGCAAAGGTTACAAGCACCAGCAGCAACACCGGCATCAACAGAACCACCATCATCAATGCCAACAGTACCATTACCACCACCAACTACAACCGCGTCGTAAACCTCAACTTTACAATCTGTCCCATGAGCACCAATGTCATACGCCCTGTAGATACCAAGGAATACCAACAACAACAAACAATGAAGTATTGATTCATAACTTCATTGGAGAACTATTAGGCGACGATTATGTAATCTCTAAAGTCTTAGAGATTATGTATACTACATATCTGTTCTACATCGATTATCTTTGTTCTACATAATTGTTCTATATCATTTATCTTCACTGAACATGGCGATTATGTAATCTCTAAAGTCTTAGAGATTATTTATTCTAGCTCAAACCTAAAAGCAAATGAGATTAATATCATATTAACTCATTAAATCCATGATTACATCTGAAGAAAATATATATGTATATATGTTTTCATAAAGATTGTAATTAAAAATTCTTTTATACAAACTGTTAATGGTAAAAATATTTTAACGGGTAGGTAATACCCGAGGAATATTTAAATTTCACATTAATAAGTTACACTGTACATTCTCCGAATTTGATTCAACAGTCATTCACTATCCTACTTACATCCACAGATATACGAATCCGTTCACCACAGAATAACCATTTTCATTCAATTTTATATTTGGATTTTGACCTATCAGAATCCAACAAGTGGCATAATGAAGAAAACATTTGACAAAATAAAATTTGTTATAAACAAACAAATTAACTATGAGAAATTTTGTTAAGAATTCACACTAACAAAATCATAGCTAATTCTTCCTAGCTAACTGTTAATTCCTTATTACATTTATTTATCGCAATTTATTTATCGCAAATTTTAATTCTCGAAATTTTATTTATCTTCATTTAATTTCTGTTATTTATTTTACGCACTTTAAATATCGTCGGATAAATCGGGACACATATACAATATTTTGACATATCATATCGACGTCATCTATATATATATTATTTGGAATAACCATAAGTCACTCTATATTGCGGTAATGCTCGAGTTAGCATATAAAGGGTCGAGGTTGATTCTAAAATAATATATATACTTTGAGTTGTGATCGAGTCTGAGACATGTATACAATGGGTCACGATATGTATTAATTAATTCAAATATTATATATTAAACTATATATGAATTATTGAACTACTAACTGTGGACTACTAACATTGGACAATTAAAATGAATTAAAATATTGATTATAACATATGAAACTAAACATTTCTTCAAGTTTACCACTTGATTTCATCTTAAACCTCATTTGTATCTTGACGATTACAATCTGCGTTCAAACCTTTCATGATTCTTGAAAACACCTCAATCGAGAGGATGAACCAACCGCACTTCATCTACGGAAGGAAAGATTTATGTATATAGTTATGCACCTAAAAAGCTCTCAGAACCTGAGTAAACGTTTAACATGTATCTGTGCTAGATCCTATAACATTATCATTACCCAAAATAACTTTACAATCCCTTTTCAAGGTAGCGAATTTTGTCACAGCTTCAGCAAGACAGCTTCGACTTTTCATCCGAAATAGCCTTATTATAACCCTGATATATACGATTACCCTTTTCGTCATTGTTACCGGAGGAACCGTTTATATTCCACCACATTAGCAGTAAACTTAACAACAACTTTGTTGATCTTTGACTTTCAGAAAAATCATTATATCCATTGAAACCCTATCATATACTCATTCGCACCTTGTAACGAGAATTTCCATATCAATTACCAAGAACCAGCAATCAGTATTTTAAAATCTCGCAGCATGTCTATATCAACAGTTATATGCATACATATAACATTTATCTCTTAGAATTATGACATTCCATTCTGAAATTCTGAAAAGCACCCATTCTGCGAATCAATACTCTAAATTTTGAAAAGTTGAATGAAGCAACGAAAAATGTAAACGACCTTAACAGTCAAAAGTTTGATGATAAAGAATTGTATGTTGGCAAAGCTCAGAAATGTTGGAACTGGAAAATGGATTGAGCAAACCATGAAGGAGGCTGTGGACAAATCACAAAGACTAAACCGGCCTTCAAAGAATCCAAATGATTCAGTATCTGCTGAAGTGATTAGTGAATACCTTGCTCCGGACTCTAAATCTTTACGGACAAATCTTATTCACCATCCTTCGATATTAGAAATTTTTAAGATATCATCGTATCGTTCATTATAAATATCCTCGATATTTCTGAAGATATTTTCATAACCATTATTATCTGAAATCATTTATCTCTTTGCGATATCAGTGTTACATCAGAAAGGAAATTGTTTTAGTTTCTAAATTCTGAAAAATTCAAATTTAAAATATGGATGTTTTTGAAGTAGTGTTGGGAACTGAAGCATGAGTTAGTATAATATAATGACACTTGATCAACGTGATTATATTACAGTAAGTCATGCTGAGTTTCTAAATAGAACGTGATGATTCACAGACCATAACGTCATCATGTGCCATGTTACACCACTCTTACATTCTACTAAAATCTCTAAACAAATCAAGAACATATTTTCTTGATAATTCTATCTTTTCCAGTGACTTCTGATAATTTGGCAAATGTTTTGGAAATATGAATTGAAGTATAAAAGATGAGAGTTGTGAATATAATGGAACGAAAGAAGTTCATTTATAGTGAAATATCAGACAGAGCAATCGAGACAAATCATCGCATTTAACCAAAGTGGATTCTAATTTCCTTAATTACCGAAGAATCAAATCTTACTACGAAGTTTTTCTTAAAATCCCTTGAATTCTGGAAATCAACCATGACTACGTCACCGATTAAGACAAACCTACATTTACTCATTTCACTCTTTTGTAATAGCTTCACTCGTACTCTTCACAAAAATCAAATTGTTTTATCCATGTTACTTGCTGATGATAAAACTTTAATTTTTAGCTCGTATGCGTCATGAAAACATACTTATTGTCAGCCATGACCATCCTAATCAAATTTCGGGACGAAATTTATTTAACGGGTAGGTACTGTGACGATCCAAAAATTTCTGACCAAAATTTAAACTTAATTTTATATGGTTTCGACATGATAAGCAAAGTCTATTTAAATGAATCTCAAAATTTTGAACTGTTGTTATACATTCAATTAACCTTTGGCCATTCCCGATGATTCACGAACAATTATGTGTAAGTATATACACACACACACACACATATATATATATATATATATATATATATATATATATATATATATATATATATATATATATATATATATATATATATGTATATAAATAAATATAAACAAAAGTATATATAATAATTTGATATAATAAAATATAATTTAAACATTAGAATTAAATATGTAAATAAAATACGAAATAATTATGTTGTAATTTAATATGAATCTATATATAAATAGATATGATTCTATGTGTAATTAAATGTATATTGTAATATATATAGTGTATAAATATTCAATTATATAATTAGTAAACATTACATAAATAATAAATTGTAACATTAATATATTAAAAGTAATTACAAGTTAAAATATAGGTATTGATATTATTAATACTTTCATTATGATTAAAAATAAATATTAATATCAGTATTGTTAATATTACTAAATAACATATAGATATAAAATTTGATACATTTAATTTATAATATTATTATTAATATTATAGTTATCATTATAGTTAATAGTATAATTTTAATTAGTATTATGATTATTATTTTTATAGTTAGCATTATTGTTATAAATAATACAAATAGTATTATTATCATGAATGAAATTATTATTATCAGTATTATAGTTAATATCATTATTTTTACTTATTAATATTATAAATACTATAAAAATAATTATAATTAGTATTATTATAGTTACCATTAATAATATTATTATAATTATCAATTACACTAAAATTTTTATTATAATGATTTATTATTATTACTCTTATTATTATTATTAATAATATTATTAATTGTATTTAGATTATTACTAATATAATTATAATCATTAATTATTAATAATAATAAAATCATACGTACGAGTCCAATCTGTTTCAGATCACGAACACTGTAAGGAATTTTGTTTCCTGTCTACAAAAATCGAATCCAATCTCCTTTACCACCAAAATCTGTTAGCAATCCCTTTCGCTTTTTATTTTTTTTATTTTTTTTGTACCTGAAGATTCTTCCTGTCTACGATCGATTCTATATAACAAGTGAGCAATTTCAACTGATAAGAAGTCATTCGACCTTACATTATCTAATATCAATCACAAAAACCTTTCACAACTTTTATTTAAATCGAAATTAATCAGAAAAACTGAAGAACAAACATGTACTGCTCTGTTTTCACTTCATAATTCAATTAGAATGATTTCGTAATAAATTTTAAAATGTGTTAATGTAGTCTTGTTAAGAATCTTTTATTTAAACAATCTGGAAAGTTTCAATTGCCAAATTTCTATATCAAATTCAAATTTTGGAGTCAAAGTTGATTTTCAAAAAGTTAAACAAATTGTTCATCGTAAAATTCGTAATCGTTTTGATGTTTTAAGTTTAATTGATGATCCAAATTAGAACCTTTTTCATGTTGAAGTCGTGGTCTAAAATGTTTTCATATTCAAAATCAAAGGAGGAGTTTATACGTGTTCATAGCTTTAATAATTGTGATATTCAATAGCATGAATTCGAACAAAATTTAAAAATGTATAAATACAGTTATGTTATAAATCATCTAATCAAACTATCTGGAAAATCTCAAACTTTAATTCATTGTATTGATTTCTAATTTAAGAGTCAAAGATAATTTTTTGAAAAGTCAAATATTATGTTCTTCATTAAATTCGACTTTCTGTTAATGTTTTAGGTTAAATTAAGGATTGAGAAAGTTTATATGGATGGATTAAAACCTTGTTCATGTTATAATTATAGTCTGAGACGTTCAAAAATTTCGAAATTGAATTGGAGTATTAACGAGTTCTTCAACACCTGTTTCAACTTTTATTTTTTTTATTTTTCTATTTTGATTAATTTAATTAATTTCTAATTGTTTATGTATCTATTAAAATCCTAAAATTAATAAAACTAAATTGTTATTACATAGAATTGATCCCTGGTTGTTCTTGAATTATGAAGATGATGAGAAAAATAGAATAATAATAATAACGGATTAATTATATTTTCATTCTAATAAATTCAGGAAAAAGAAAATGGTTCGATGGTTAAGGTGTTGTTCGGTTTAGCTAAAGGTCTCGGGTTCGAGCCCGGTCGTGGGCATTTTTTTTGGAAAAACATTTAAAGGTAGTCTTTATTTGTTATATTTATTATTATGATTATTATTATTATTATTATTGTTATTATAAATTATTATTGTTATTTTTATTAGTGTTATTATTATTATTGTTATTATTATTAGTATTATCATTATTAAGATCATCATTATTATAATTATCAATATTGTTATTATTAGTAATATAATAATTATTATTATTACAAATAAAAGTATTAGAATAAAAATCATCATTTATTATTATTATGATAATAACTAATATTATTAGTATTATTATGAAAATAATTAATTATTGTTTTTTCATTAATATTAGTATTAGTATCATTTCTATTAGTATTATTAACATATATAAAATTTGTAATATCATTATTATCATTATTATTGTTATAAGTACTATCTTAATATTATCATTATTATTATTATTATTATTATTATTATTATTATTATTATTATTATTATTATTATTATTATTATTATTATTATTATTATTATTATTATTATTATTATTATTATTATTATTATTATTATTATTATTATTATTATTATTATTATTAAGATTATCATTATCAGTGCTATTATTATTAAAACTTATTATTATTACTAACAATTTATTTAAAGTTATCATTAAAACAAAAAGTATTATGATTATTAGTAATATCAATATCATTATTATTAATAGTATTACGAAGATAAAAATAAAAGTTTTAAAAATATTATTATAAGTATATGTTAACTATATTAACAAATTATTTTAGAAATATTCATATATAACAATTTAGGTATTTTTAATATAATACTAAACAGATATACATATATATTAAAATAACTATAAAAATAGTAATCATATTGGATATATACACAAATTAAAAATATATGTTATTAAAATAAAAATGGTGTAACTAATAAATATATATATATATTCATTCGATTACAATTATATGTTTTGATATAAATACAAATGATATAGGTTCGTGAATCCAAGGCCAACCCTGCATTGTTCAGTATCGTCGTATGAATATTTTTACTACAAAATATTGTATTGTGAGTTTCATTTTCTCCCTTTTTAAATGCTTTACAATATATATTTTTGGGACTGAGAATACATGCGCTGTTTTATAAATGTTTGACGAAATAGACACAAGTACTCAAAAATTACATTCTATGGTTGGATTATCGAAATCGAATATCACTCCTTTTAGCTTGGTAGCCTAAGAATTAAGGAAATAGCCCCTAATTGACGCAAATCCTAAAAATAGATCTATGGACCTTGACAAGTCCCATTCGGGTTACGAATGTTTTAGTACTTCGACGATATATACTAATTGCAATGGCCGGTATATAACATGCAGTTTGCGAAATGCCTGTATGTGGCGGATATTCTATATGCATCCTGTCAGCTCGGTTATTGTCATAACCCGACCTTAACCATAAGGAGGAATACAATAACATATGATTTCATCGCGAGGTATTGACCTCTATATGCGACATTTTTAAAAACTGCATTCGTTTTTACAATACAAACCATAGCTTTTATTACAAATACAAGGTTTAAACAACTTAATAATGATTATCGTTTAGCGATAATCTTAGACTTACAAACTTTACATGTGATAATAACAATACTACTTCTAACATATTTTACATTACAAATCCTCCGATATGCAGTTTTATTTTTGACACAAATATGCATACTCAAGATCTTGCTTAAATTCAACATGTTGCAGCGGAAGCTTTTAGTTATCACCTGAGAATAAACATGCTTAAAACATCAACATAAAGTTGGTGAGATATAGGTTTAATGCCGGCAGCGTTATAAATATAGACCACAAGATTTCATATATAAACGTTCTAATAAAAATATTCTAAGTTGTTGAGCACTTGATAACCATACTTAACATTTAATCAACGTCGCATATTCCCTTTATTATGAAATCTTACTACACCGTACCAAGTGTAGTCACCGAAACGAAGTACTGTGCAACCGTTGAATACTGGTCGTCCAGTCCGGTTGGGGTTGTCAGGCCCGATAGATCTATCAACAGGATTCGCGTTTACAATACCTCATGTAAATAGTAGTTACCAAGTTACAGGGAAGTATGCCAGTGGTACAACTCAACGTAGAATATATATTTTTAATCACTTGTGTCCATAACGTAAATCATAAAATGCATGTATTCTCATCCCGAAATATTTAGAGTTTAAAAGTGGGACTATATAATCACTTTTGTCTTGAAGGTATTTAACTCGACTTGGTCTCCGATAGATATCACGAACCTAACCATATATATAATATATCAACATATTTTCTTTTTAAGTAATCGTTATATATATATATATATATATATATATATATATATATATATATATATATATATATATATATATATATATATATATATATATATATACTTTTAATACTTTTAATATTTTCTTAGTCCGTAGTTAGCAGTCCGATGTTAGTGGTCCACAATTAGTTGCTTAAATAAAATAAATAAAGACCCCATCGTATTCTTATTGATCAGAATTAATCTCGACCCATGGTACCATGTTGTCAAGTGACGTGTTGCGTACATAAAGTACCGTGTTGTCAAATGACGTGTTGCGTACAATCATGAGGTCTTATGATTAATCTTCTCGTGTTGTTTACGTGTGGTCCTGAAATATATAAAATCAAATCATAAGTAAATATATATTAAATATTATGTTAATTAGCCAAGATATGATTAATCCGATTTTGTCATAATATGATATATTACAGGTCTTGAAGTGTTTTTAAAAATCAAATTAGAAGGATCTATTTAGTTTGCGAACAAGTTTGAAATCACTCAAACTATGTTCTTGTTGTTAAAATTTTACAACACAAAATAAGATAGCTATATAAATATGAATCGAATAAGGTTATGAATAAGGTTACTACCTCAAGTTACTTGGACAAAGCTACTGGAAAAGGTAAGAAAAATCTTGGAATCAAAAGAGTGGTGGAGTGGGATTGAAAGATTGGAAGTAATCTCCTTGAAATCGGATGACTATATTGATACGTTCTTGAGTAGGTAAATGAAGAGAGATTAGGGAGTGAATTAACTTGAAAGAAATTGGAAATGAAATTGTATGTGTGTGTGTGTAAAATAGCATGATTATGGGATGGATATATAGGAGATTTAGTTTGTTTTCTTGCACAAAAGTCACACATGAGGTTAAATGGCTGGTTCCCACATGTAACATCATGTCTAGTGGCTGATCATTGAAGTTTATTGTTGGTATATACCAATAGTAAATACGTATAGAAGCTGGGTATGATACGGTTACATATACCCTAGATATACTTGTAGAAATTTTGAGGAATCGAAACGAGAATTCAAATATGGACGGGTTTATAACTGTAAAAGAGGCTCAAAACTGGGCTTTTATTTTTGGGTCAAACCGGGCCAAAATAAAATTTTAAGACATTTTTAATAAAGCAATGTTAGCCTAAGGGCTCTGCCCCTTGGACCCCGCCAGGGGTTGCCACCCCTTGGACCCCGCTTATCGGGGGCACTGCCCCCGAACCTCCGTCATAATCAAGATAAGTTCAAACAAGTGTGCACTCCACACTTCCCCAAACTTGTTCGATATTTATCAAGATTATTTTGGTTACAAATTAATCCCATTACACTTAAATCATATTGGTGACATAGATCACCAACACATTATAGATTGTAAGTATATATGTCAAAAAACGTTACATATAGTTATCGTTTTGAAAACTTAAGTTAGTGGTCTCAAAGTATACTTATAACTCATTGTTGTTAGTTCACAATAAAATGTTAAACCATCCTTAAATCATGTTAAATATGTATAGATATGTACATATACATAATCGTATAATTATCGTGTGTTATATAGTTCGTGATATCATCGGTCAAATTGGACGGTCAAACGTTGTGTGAAACTCTTTTCAAAAACATAAGTCTCAACAGTTTGGATTGGTTATCATGTTGGTAAGGTTTATTTTATGTAAATATTAATCTCATAAGTATAAAACGATCGAAAAAATCCGGGTCGTTACAGTTATCAAGCGTTCACCATATGAATAATTTTTATCTCTATGCAGTTTGCGAAATGCCTGATATGAGATGTATATTTATGAGAAATGGAAATGAAAATCTTGTGGTCTATTAAAATTATGAAAATGATTGATTACGATAAACTAATGAACTCACCAACCTTTCGGTTGACACTTGAAAGCATGTTTATTCTCAGGTATTAAAGGAATCTTCCGCTGTGCATTTGCTCATTTTAGAGATATTACTTGGATTCATTCATGACATATTTCAAAAGACATTGTATTCGAGTCGTTGAGTTCAACAAGATTATTATTAAGTCATTGATAGTTTAGATATATTATGAAATGGTATGCATGCCTGTCAACTTTCGATGAAATGAAAGTTTGTCTTTTAAAAACGAATGCAATATTTGTAAAATGTATCATATAGAGGTCAAATACCCCGCAATGTAACCATATGTTATTGTATTCGTCCTTATGGATTTGGATGGGTCGTCTCATGAATCATCTTCCCAAGTTGTGTGTTTATCATGACGTTTTGGGGAAGATGGAGGATACATGCGTGATTCTGCTGTGCTAGAAGAACTTACTGAATAAAAATCAATACGTTCATCCCGTGTCCTGTCAAAATAAGCAAGAGTCCGGGCAGAGATAGGTGTTTTAACAAATAGGTGATCACCTCTGCCGCAGACTATGAAATCAGCAGGATCAACAGTGTCAGCATCCTCATTAACACCCAGCTCAATCACCTTAGCTGGGTCTTCAACACTTGTTACACCCAGCCGCACACTTCTGGCTGGGTCTTCATTCACAGCATTCCTTGCTGTGTCTTCAATACCATCTTACTGATTAGTGTCAGCTGGCACAACTGCCACAGTATCTAAAATGTCCCGTTCATATCGATTTATAAAAGTTCCATATTAATTGATTTCGTTGCGAGGTTTTGACCTCTATATGAGACGTTTTTCAAAGACTGCATTTGTAACACCCCAGCTTAACATGACCACAATATTGTCCGCTTTGCCCGTAGGCGCACGGCTTTTTCTTGGTGACCACACATGAGAAGCACTTTCCCAGGAGGTCACCCATCCTGGTAGTGCTCTCGCCCGAGCACGCTTAACTGCAGCGTACTCACACATCTGCTCTGCCTGTGATCCCAAAACGCGTTGTGTCATTTAAGCGTGAGTATTACCTTATAATCCCATGATCACTCATGTTCGTGGGCGATGTGGGATTTGCCTAGGGTGTTACATTCACCCCCCTTAGGGACTCATCGTCCTCGATGAGGTTTGCCCCACCACCCCCAACGGCACATGAGTGGCTCTGATACCATTCTGTAACACCCCAGCTTAACATGACCACAATATTGTCCGCTTTGCCCGTAGGCGCACGGCTTTTTCTTGGCGACCACACATGAGAAGCACTTTCCCAGGAGGTCACCCATCCTGGTAGTGCTCTCGCCCGAGCACGCTTAACTGCAGCGTACTCACACATCTGCTCTGCCTGTGATCCCAAAACGCGTTGTGTCATTTAAGCGTGAGTATTACCTTATAATCCCATGATCACTCATGTTCGTGGGCGATGTGGGATTTGCCTAGGGTGTTACAGCATTCGATTTTAAAACAAACCATAACCTTTATTTTATCGATAAAGGTTTAAAAATATTACGACGATTATCAAATAATGATAATCTAAAATATAGCGTTTTCACACGATTATTACATAATGGTTTACAATAATATTACACGTCAATTTAAGTCTTTGAATGCAGTTTTTAAACAATATTATACAAGCATGCCGACTCCAACTCTTGTCCATAAATTAGCTTGCAACAGCGGAAGCTCTTAATAATCACCTGAGAATAAACATGCTTTAAACGTCAACAAAAATGTTGGTAAGTTATAGGTTTAACCTATATATTTATCAAATCGTAATAATAGACCACAAGATTTCATATTTCCATTTCTCATAAACAGCATGCAATCTGCATAAAAATCATTCATATGATGAACACCTGGTAACCGACCTTAACAGGATGCATATAGAATATCCCCATCATTCCGGGACTCTCATCGGACATGATAAATCGAAGTACTAAAGCATCCGTAACTCGGATGAGGCTTGTTGAGCTAAATAGATCTATCTTTAGGATTCACGTCAATTGGTGGCAATTATAATAAACACCAATTCTTAGGCTACCAAGCTAAAAAGGGGCATATTTGGTTCGATAATTCAACATAGAATGTAATTTTGATCACTTGTGTCTATTTTGTAAAACATTTATAAAACTGCATGTATTCTCATCCCAAAAATAATAGATTTTAAAAGTGGACTATAACTCACTTTCACAGATTTTTACTTCGTCGGAAAGTAAGACTTGGCCACTGGTCGATTCACGAACCTATAACAAATATGTACATATATATCAAGGTATGTTCAAAATATATTTACAACATTTTTAATACGTTTTAATGTTTTAAGTTTATTAAGTTAGCTGTCCTCGTTAGTAACCTACAACTAGTTGTCCACAGTTAGATGTACAGAAATAAATTGATATAAATTATCTTGAATCAATCCACGACCCAGTGTATACACATCTCAGGCTAGATCACTACTCAAAGTATATATATTTTTGGAATCAACCTCAACCCTGTATAGTTAACTCAATCATTAATGCATATAGAGTGTCTATGGTTGTTCCAAATAATATATATACGTGGGTCGATATGATATGTTAAAACATTTGCATACGTGTCTATGGTATCCCAAGATTACATAATATATTAGAATACATGTATAATACAATATAAGTTAGCTAGGATATGATTTGTATAGATTTGTTACAAATTTCACGTAGCTACAACAAGCAAAATTATCTAATCTTGTTTACCTATAACTTCTTCGTTTTAAATCCGTTTTGAGTGATTCAAGTTGCTATGGTTTCATATTGAACTTAAGTTTATGAATCTAAACAGAAAAGTATAAGTTTATTTTCGGAAATACAGGTTACAAGTCATTTTTGTAAAGGTAGTCGTTTCAGTCGAAAGAACGACGTCTAGATGACCATTTTGGAAAACATACTTCCACTTTGAGTTTAACCATGATTTTTGGATATAGTTTCATGTTCATAAGAAAAATAATTTTTCTAGAAGAACAACTTTTAAATCAAAGTTTATCATAGTTTTTAATTAGCTAACCCAAAACAGCCCGCGGTGTAACTACGACGGCGTATATCCGGTTTTACGGTGTTTTTCGTGTTTTCAGGTTTTAAATCATTAAGTTACCATATCATATAGATATAGAACATGTGTTTAGTTGATTTAAAAGTCAAGTTAGAAGGATTAACTTTATTTGTGAACAAGTTTAGAATTAACTAAACTATGTTCTAGCGATTACAAGTTTAAATCTTCGAATAAGATAGTTATATATATATGAATCGAATGATGTTATGAACATCATTACTACCTAAAGTTTAGTAGGTAAACCTACTGGAAGTAACAAAAATTGATCTAGCTTCAAAGGATTCTTGGATGGCTTGAAAGTTCTTGAAGTAGAATCGTGACACGAAAACAAGTTCAAGCAAGATTTCCACTCGAAATAAGATAGTTATAGTTATAGAAATTGAATCAAAGTTTGAATATGAGTATTACCTTGTATTAGAAAGATATCTTACTGTAAATAAGAAAGATTTCTTGAGCTTAGATGATTACTTGGATTGGATTAGAAAGCTTGGAAGTAATCTTGCAAACTTGATAGTATTCTTGATTTTATGAAACTAGAACTTATAGAATTTATGAAGAACACTTAGAACATGAAGATAGAACTTGAGAGAGATCAATTAGATGAAGAAAATTGAAGAATGAAAGTGTTTGTAGGTGTTTTTGGTTGTTGGTATATGGATTAGATATAAAGGATGTGTAAGTTTGTTTTCATGTAAATAATTCATGAATGATTTATAATATTTTTTGTAATTTTGTGAGATATTTCATGCTAGTTTCCAAATGATGGTTCCCACATGTTTAATGACTCACATGGGCTGCTAAGTAGCTGATGATTGAGTGTATATACCAATAGTATATACATCTTAGAAGCTGTGTATTGTACGAGTACGAATACGGGTGCATACGAGTAGAATTGTTGATGAAAATGAATGAGGATGTAATTGTAAGCATTTTTGTTAAGTAGAAGTACTTTGATATGTGTCTTGAAGTCTTTCAAAAGTGTACTAATACATATTAATACACTACATGTATATACATTTTAACTGAGTCGTTAAGTCACCGTTAGTCGTTACATGTAAGTTTTGTTTTGAAACCTTTAAGTTAACGATCTTGTTAAATGTAATTAATCCATTGTTATAATACTTAAATAAGATGTTAAATTGTTATGTTATCATAATAAAATGGTGTATAAATATATCTTAACATCATATATATATATATATATATATATATATATATATATATATATATATATATATATATATATATATATATATATATATATATATATATATATATATATATATATATATATATATATATATATATGTTAAAATACTATTACAATGATAATCGTTACATATATGTCTCGTTTCGAAATCCTTAAGTTAGTAGTCTTGTTTTTACATATGTAGTTCATTGTTAACACACTTAATGATTTACTTAATTATCATTTTATCATGTTGAATATAGTGTAACAATATCTTAATATGATACATATGTATTTAGTAAGACGTTGTTATAACGATAATCGTTATATATATATATATCATTTTCGAGTTTCTTAAATCAATAATCTCATTTGTTTGTATATAACTCATTGTTAACATATTTATGGAGATACTTACTTATCATAATCTCATGTTAACCAAATATATATATATCCATTTATATAACACCATGTAGTTTTTACAAGTTTTTAACGTTCGTGAATCGCCAGTCAACTTGGGTGGTAAATTGTCTATATGAAACTCTTTTAAAATAATCAAGTCTCAACAAGCTTGATTGCTTATCATGTTACAAACATTTAATCATGTAAATATCAATCTCATTTAATATATAAACATGGAAAAGTTCGGGTCACTACTGTAGTGACCCGAACTTTTCCATGTTTATATATATTAATTGAGATTGATATTTACATGATTAAATGTTTTCAACATGTTAAGCAATCAAACTTGTTAAGACTTGATTAATTGAAATATGTTTCATATAGACAATTGACCACCCAAGTTGACCGGTGATTCACGAACGTTAAAACTTGTAAAAACTATATGATGACATATATATGGATATATATATAGTTAACATGATACTATGATAAGTAAACATATCATTAAGTATATTAACAATGAACTACATATGTAAAAACAAGACTACTAACTTAATGATTTTTAAACGAGACATATATGTAACGATTATCGTTGTAAAGACATTTAATGTATATATCATATTAAGAGATATTCATACATGATAATATCATGATAATATAATAATTTAAAATCTCATTTGATATTATAAACATTGGGTTAACAACATTTAACAAGATCGTTAACCTAAAGGTTTCAAAACAACACTTACATGTAACGACTAACGATGACTTAACGACTCAGTTAAAATGTATATACATGTAGTGTTTTAATATGTATTTATACACTTTTGAAAGACTTCAATAAACTTATCAAAATACTTCTACTTAACAAAAATGCTTACAATTACATCCTCGTTCAGTTTCATCAACAATTCTACTCGTATGCACCCGTATTCGTACTCGTACAATACACAGCTTTTAGATGTATGTACTATTGGTATATACACTCCAATGATCAGCTCTTAGCAGCCCATGTGAGTCACCTAATACATGTGGGAACCATCATTTGACAACTAGCATGAAATATCTCATAAAATTACAAAAATATGAGTAATCATTCATGACTTATTTACATGAAAACAAAATTACATATCCTTTATATCTAATCCATACACCAACGACCAAAAACACCTACAAACACTTTCATTCTTCAATTTTCTTCATCTAATTGATCTCTCTCAAGTTCTATCTTCAAGTTCTAAGTGTTCTTCATATATTCTACAAGTTCTAGTTACATAAAATCAAGAATACTTTCAAGTTTGCTAGCTCACTTCCAATCTTGTAAGGTGATCATCCAACCTCAAGAAATCTTTGTTTCTTACAGTAGGTTATCATTCTAATACAAGGTAATAATCATATTTAAACTTTGGTTCAATTTCTATAACTATAACAATCTTATTTCAAGTGATGATCTTACTTGAACTTGTTTTCGTGTCATGATTCTGCTTCAAGAACTTCGAGCCATCCAAGGATCCATTGAAGCTAGATCTATTTTTCTCTTTTCCAGTAGGTTTATCCAAGGAACTTAAGGTAGAAGTGATGTTCATAACATCATTCGATTCACACATATAAAGCTATCTTATTCGAAGGTTTAAACTTGTAATCACTAGAACATAGTTTAGTTAATTCTAAACTTGTTCGCAAACAAAAGTTAATCCTTCTAACTTGACTTTTAAAATCAACTAAACACATGTTCTATATCTATATGATATGCTAACTTAATGATTTAAAACCTGGAGACACGAAAAACACCGTAAAACCGGATTTACGCCGTCGAAGTAACACCGCGGGCTGTTTTGGGTTAGTTAATTAAAAACTATGATAAACTTTGATTTAAAAGTTGTTATTCTGAGAAAATGATTTTTATTATGAACATGAAACTATATCCAAAAATTATGGTTAAACTCAAAGTGGAAGTATGTTTTCTAAAATGGTCATCTAGACGTCGTTCTTTCGACTGCAATGACTACCTTTACAAAAACGACTTGTAACTTATTTTTCCGACTATAAACCTATACTTTTTCTGTTTAGATTCATAAAATAGAGTTCAATATGAAACCATAGCAATTTGATTCACTCAAAACGGATTTAAAATGAAGAAGTTATGGGTAAAACAAGATTGGATAATTTTTCTCATTTTAGCTACGTGAAAATTGGTAACAAATCTATTCCAACCATAACTTAATCAACTTGTATTGTATATTATGTAATCTTGAGATACCATAGACACGTATACAATGTTTCGACCTATCATGTCGACACATCTATATATATTTCGGAACAACCATAGACACTCTATATGTGAATGTTGGAGTTAGCTATACAGGGTTGAGGTTGATTCCAAAATATATATAGTTTGAGTTGTGATCAATACTGAGATACGTATACACTGGGTTGTGGATTGATTCAAGATAATATTTATCGATTTATTTCTGTACATCTAACTGTGGACAACTAGTTGTAGGTTACTAACGAGGACAACTGACTTAATAAACTTAAAACATCAAAATATATTAAAAGTGTTGTAAATATATTTTGAACATACTTTGATATATATGTATATATTGTTATAGGTTCGTGAATCAACCAGTGGCCAAGTTTTACTTCCCGACGAAGTAAAAATCTGTGAAAGTGAGTTATAGTCCCACTTTTAAAATCTAATATTTTTGGGATGAGAATACATGCAGGTTTTATAAATGATTTACAAAATAGACACAAGTACGTGAAACTACATTCTATGGTTGAATTATCGAAATTGAATATGCCCCTTTTTATTAAGTTTGGTAATCTAAGAATTAGGGAACAGACACCCTAATTGACGCGAATCCTAAAGATAGATCTATTGGGCCTAACAAACCCCATCCAAAGTACCGGATGCTTTAGTACTTCGAAATTTATATCATATCCGAAGGGTGTCCCGGAATGATGGGGATATTCTTATATATGCATCTTGTTAATGTCGGTTACCAGGTGTTCACCATATGAATGATTTTTATCTCTATGTATGGGATGTGTATTGAAATATGAAATCTTGTGGTCTATTATTATGATTTGATATATATAGGTTAAACCTATAACTCACCAACATTTTTGTTGACATTTTAAGCATGTTTATTCTCAGGTGATTATTAAGAGCTTCCGCTGTCGCATACTTAAATAAAGACGAGATTTGGAGTCCATGCTTGTATGATATTGTGTAAAACTGCATTCAAGAAACTTATTTTGTTGTAACATATTTGTATTGTAAACCATTATGTAATGGTCGTGTGTAAACATGATATTTTAGATTATCATTATTTGATAATCTACGTAAAGCTTTTTAAACCTTTATTGATGAAATAAAGGTTATGGTTTGTTTTAAAATGAATGCAGTCTTTGAAAAACGTCTCATATAGAGGTCAAAACCTCGCAACGAAATCAATTAATATGGAACGTTTTTAATCAATAAGAACGGGACATTTCAGTTGGTATCCGAGCGTTGGTCTTAGAGAACCAGAAATTTGCATTAGTGTGTCTTATCGAGTTTGTTAGGATGCATTAGTGAGTCTGGACTTCGACCGTGTTTACTTGAAAAATGATTGCTTAACAAATTTTGTTGGAAACTATATATTTGTAACATGTGAATATTATGTGATATATTAATCTCTTAACGCGTTTGATATTATGTGATAGATGTCTACCTCTAGAACAAGTCCCATTGACTCACCTAATAATAATGAAGAGTCAAATGTAAATTGGAATGATTCGTGGACTGATTCACAAGTTCCCGAAGAGGAACCGGAAGAAGAGTCGGAACCGGAAGAAGAGTCGGAACCGGAAGAAGAATCGGAACCGGAAGAAGAATCAGAATCGGTGGGGGAAATAATAAAACGATTAAGTAAAAGAAAATCCTCAACCAACCGACCAAGGTTAATTATGGTCAATGGTGTTTCCGCCAAGGAAGCAAAATATTGGGAGGATTACCAATTCTCCGATGAATCGGATTCCGACGAGAATTCCGATGATGTTATAGAAATTACCCCAACTGAATTTAAAAAGGCAAAAGAAAATAATAAGGGAAAGAGCATAAAAATAGAGAAATCTAATTCCAACCCCGATGAACTTTATATGTATCGTCAACCCCCGAAGTCCTTAAGTTGTAACAATGACCCGGGAACCTCTAAACCACCAGGTTTTTCTAAACCTATGTGGAAAACGACGGCTCGTATTAGGGGAACATCATATATCCCTAGAAACTTGGCAAAACGAACCAAAACCGAAGAAGAAGAAACAAGCGAGTCGGAATAAGATAGTTGTATTCGTGTGGTGTAATATATGTAATATAGTGTGCTTATGCTTTATGATATATGTAAAAATTGCTTGTATTAATAAGTATTTTTTTTATGAATCTAACTCTTGTCTATTTTACAGTATAAAAACACAAAATGGATAGACAACCCACTATTTTAAGAGACCTACCCGGAGACATGATTGATGAAATCTTGTCTAGAGTCGGTCAGAATTCTTCGGCACAACTATTTAAGGCGAGATCAGTTTGTAAGACATTCGAAGAACGTTCCAAGAATGCCTTGGTTTATAAAAGGCTTTCGTTCGAAAGATGGGTTATATCACATTGGGAAATCCATAAGTTACGATGTGTTTACTTTGATGCATATATTGCGGGGAACCCAAATGCTATTTTACGCAATGGGTTAAGAAATTATTTTGACTCAATATATCCGAATATTGGACTTCGTGATTTAGAAAAAGCGGCTAACATGCAACATAAAGAAGCATGTTATGCTTACGGATTAGTAATGTTCGCTTCTCACCAAAGTGAGAACAAGAACATCGAGCTACAACTATTAAACAAAACGTTCCCACAAGTGACGGAGTCGGTAATTGGGGTAAGAAATGAGGCTTTTAGATTGTTACGGGACTATTGGACATTACGTAACCCTCGTCCCTTTGACGACGTTACAACACGCTGTCTTATCAACGGCCATAACGGTTATGTTCCACAAGACCAAGGATGGGAAGTAATCCTAGTAAAACCAGAATGCATGACTTATTTCTGGACGTATGAATTACATGTCTTTATTGCCTTTGCTGAACGACTTGTGTACTAGCTAGAATTATCTTCACAACCATCTTGTATCAAATTTATTGTGTGCTATATTTCATGCTATATGTAAAATAAGCGGTATTGTAATTTGTAAAATATTGTGTAAAAGTTTGAACGCGAAATATTATTATAGTCAGTTTTTCATATAGAATTGTAGTAGTTGAATTGTATATTAGCTACTAAGTATGAACTTAACGGGTAGGTACTACCCGAATTTAAACTTATAAAACGCTAATATGAAGAAAAAGCTTTTATAAATGAGTTCATATTATGCTACGAAAAACTATTAACTACTCTTAATATTCTGTATGATTAACTTGTTCCATTTAACTATTTTGAAGGAAATGGCACCGACTA